>NC_133658.1:173776906-174081227 GCF_037893015.1 Macrotis lagotis | reverse complement strand
TTTTTACATGAACCTGGAACAAGCTTTAGAAGGATGGGTGCATGGGGAACAAGTGTATTATGGAGACAGAATAGGTTTGCTAACTTAATTTGTCTTGTATGCTCCAGATTTCTAAATGACTCTGACTATCAGAGCCCCTCCAGGTGTCAGTTCCAAGTCATGAGTGATGCTTTTAAGGACCAGTGGGGACAGGTTGAGGAGGTGAACAGCCCAGGGGCCTTTGACAAGCAGCTGTGACCTTGAAGGTGGCTTCAGTTTCAATTACTTCCAGTTTCTCAGAAACTCCACTCTTTCTCACCCAATAGAGATTCAGTGTTAGAGAAGTTATTCAAGAAGCTGTGTCTCTCTTATTTCTTACCCCATGTGACTTTGGACAAGTCACTTACCTAACTGCTCTGGACCACAGCTGGACATAGATATGTAAAAAAGATAGGAATGTGGCTGGCACAGAGAGTGAATAGTTTTTCATATTTGCTCAAACATATTTGCATAGGAGTCTCCTTTGATTAATTAATTGATATAATTCATTAAAGGAGTCCCCTTTAAATTAATTAATGAACAAATGGAGGGCAAAGCAAAAAGCTTGTCTCAAAACCTTAATTTAAGGAGGGTCCCCTAGGCCAGCTATCTCTTTATTTCCTACCCTGGCTTCACTTCTTCACTACTTCACTATCCTCTCAACTCTAGCCTTCCCTTTCTATCTCACTCTAACCCTAATTTTTCAGCTTTGTTTTGCATATTATCTTCCTCCATTAGATTGCAAATTTCTTGTCTGACACTGTCTTTTTTCATATCTGGATCCCCATTGATTAGCAAAAGACCTGACACAGTAGGCACTTAATAAGTGTTTATTGACTGACTAACAAAAAAAGCACTGATAATGCATTATATATAAAGCTCTCCAAAAGCAATGAGACCACAAAAAGAAAAGCAAGGCCATTCCTGTTCCATCAATTACATTCTAATAACTGCATGTCAGATGGAGAGAGCCCATGGTCCTCAGGGTCCAGAGACAAAGAAAAATAACAATGCTTCTTATTTACTGTCATTTCCATTCCAAGGGAAAAACCCGCCACTTCTAACATTGAACTTTTGAGAGTAATAAGAACTCTGATGTGGAGAACTATTTTTTCAGGTTTTCAATACCTGTGACTGCTGAGGAGTCAGGAGCTATAATACCCACAAAGAAAGTTACCCAGGTAGGTCTTCGCTTCACAAAGATTGCTTCCCTGGATGATGGCTTTAGGGAAAGGGATGGAAATAAGGCCAGTGACCTATTCCTGAGGATCTTGGACTTAGCTATCAGTCTCAGTTAATCAGTAGCCAGGAGGATGGCTGCAAAAGCCAGTCAATATTAGGGGCAGTGGCCTGGAGGAGGATACAATTCCTAGGAATCTGAGATACAAAGTCATCATCAGGGTCTATGGGAAAGTAAGAATTGGTGGGGGGGGGGGGGAAGCATGATTTGGGCATATGCTGCCAGGCACAAGAAGGACAGAAATAACACTACATGTACATGTCCAGAAAAGACTCCATTAGGGGACTGAAAACCCTTTAAGATTAACAGAAAACAGACCTGATGATAATAGTATGATGACATCCACAGAAAGCACTGACAGATATTATTGGAGTTTTGGGTTGTCTCTCCATATATGTACTCTGATCAAATGCATTCTGTATATTTATGCCCATCCACAAGCATGGCATGTTGGTGTTGAGTCTTTTTTCAGACATGTATGATTCTTTGGGACCCATTTGGGATTTTCTTGGCAAAGATACTAGAGTGGTCTTGTCATTTCCTTCTCCAAATCATTTTACAATTAAATAAACTGAGGCAAATAGAATTAAGTGACTTGCCCAGGATCACAAAGCTAGTGTCTGAGGCCAGATTTTAACCCACAAAGACAAGTTTTCCTGTCTCTAGGCCTGGCATTTTATCCTTATGTCACTGAACTACCTTTAAATATACCATAGGACTAGTCATTGTTACCAATGCTGGTATGTGCCCCAGGATTGGGGATAAGGAAAAGATGCTATGTTATAACTTTTTTAACTACCATGTCATTCCATTAACTTGACTTTTCTTTGAACTAATTATATCATTTGGCTGACTTTACAAAAGTAAACTTTGGTATGGCTTTCTCTCTCTCTCTCTATCTCTCTCTCTCTCTCTCTCTCTCTCACACACACACACACACACACGCACACACACAGATCTTTTGAAATTCTTCAATTCCACCCACATTTCTCACATCATAACAAAATAAGGTCAAAATGGGTATAGGATTTAAACACAAAGGGCATCACTAAAGATAAATTAATAGACCAAGAATTACTCTATTTATCAGAACTATGGAAAGGGGATAAATTTATAAGCAAACAAGAATTAGAGTACATTATAAATTGCAAAATGAATGATTTTTACTATATTAAATTAAAAGGTTTTTGTACTAATAAAATCATAGCTACCAAAATTAGAAGGAAAGTAGAAAGCTGGGAAACAATCTTCACAACCAGGAGTTGTGATAAAGGTCTATAAACAGAGAATTGCATCAAATTTTTAAGATTACAAGTCATTCCCAATTGATAAATGGTCAAAGGATATGAATAGACAGTTTTCAAAAGAAGAAATTAAAGCCATATATAATGAAATGAAAAAAATGCTCTAAATTATTATTGATTAGAGAAATGCAAATTAAAATAACAATGAAGTATCACTTCACACCTATCAGATTGGCTAAAATGAGAAAAAGGGAAAAAGATAAGTGTTGGAGAGGTTGTTGGGAGGATTGGAACACTGATGCATTGTTGGTGGAGTTGTGAACAGATCCAACCATTCTGGAGAGCAATATGGAACTATGCCCAAAGAGCAATAAAAATGTTCATTCTCTCTGACTCAATAATTCCAATTGAAGGTCTATATCCAGAAGAAATTATAAAAAAGGGAAAAGTCCTACATGTTCCAAAATATTCATAGCAGCTTTTTTTTCAGTGGCAAAGAATTTGAAACTAAGGGAATGCCCATCAGTTGGAGAAATGGCTAAACAAGGTATGGTACATGAATACTATACAGTGCTATTGTTCTATAAGAAACCATAAGTGGTTGGACTCTAGAGAAGCATGGAATGACTTACAGGATCTGATGCTGAGCAAAGGGAGCAGAACCAAGAACAATGTACACATTAACAACAACATAGTGAGATGATCAACCTTGATGGAAGCAGCTCCTCTCAGCAGTTCAGAGAGCTAGGACAACTGTATTAGACCAGCTATGGACAATGTTATCCCCATTTAGAGGAAGAAAAACAAAACAAAACAAAAAAACCCTTCAGAATCTAATGAACACTTTATAAAAATTATCTCCTGTATTTCTTTCCCTTAATCCTAATTTCTCATACCAAAAATGACTAATTTCTAAACATGTTTATGAAAAATACGGATATACATCCTGTTGTTGGTAAGGGGGTGAGAATGGAGGGTGGAAGGAAATTTTGTAACTTAAAAATATGCATGTGTATATGAATGAAAATAAATAAATAAATTATTATTTAAAAAAAAGAAATTCTTCAATTCCTTCAAGGTTCAAATTCAGTTCTATATCCTCTCTTTCTGCCCTTTCATAGTTCTGCATTGGATCCCTTCTAAGCACTCACACAACTAAAATTGATTTATTCCTCATTTGGACTTCAAGCTCTTAGTAGGCAAGAATTGGTTTATATTCAGCCTCAGCATCCCAAATCCCTAGCAATATTTTGAACATAGAAGTACTTTGTAAATTTAACAAATGTAATCATTTTATCAATTTACATTCAGACTTCTAAGTCCAGAGAAAGGCTATATCTCCCCTCCTGTGACAGGATATGGAGTGGGGGGGGTTGGTGAGGGGGGGAAATTCTCTATAACTATTATTCAGAAGTCCTATTTTGATATATTCCCCCATACCATCACTAATTAATAATTCCCCCAAATTATCCACACTATGCTTAATACACAAATATCATTCTGACTAGTTGATTATCACCTCATATCATTTAGTTTTTACAAGAGGGATATTTACTGAGAAGTTATAACATTATCTTTAATAGTTGCAAAATCAGGAATCCACCCTCCTCTATCACTTTGGTCCCTGAGGAGAATGGAATCAAACTTGAAATGATGATTGTCAACTATTCCTCCCACCAAGTTCACTTATCGATGAAGAGTCCTAAGTAAGCTCAATGTCAGGGTAGAAAGGACACTGGAAGGAATCCAGAAAAATGAATTCAAATCCAACTTCTCTTACCTAATCTCTATCTGTCTCAGTTTTCTCACTGTAAAATAGAACACCTGAAAATAATAATAATAATAGCATTTATTTCCCATGGTCGTTGTGAGGATGAAATGAGATACTATCTGTAGAGCTCTTAACACAGAAAGCTAATCCACCCATTGACAAGTCTTCCCCTGGCTTCCTGGAGTATCTCAGTTCATTTGAGGGATCAGTTAGGTTGTTCTGGAGGACTAATTCCTGATGTGGATGGGTCACTACAACAACTGGCAGATTCTGCTTGAGTTTCATCACTGGACCTCTGGTGACTGTTCTACTTTCTGTAAGGTGATCATGTCATTCATTCAATTCTTAATAGATTGAAAATTGATAAATAGAATAGCATAGAAGAAACAAAGGCAGTCATAGTTCACAGTCACAAGATGGCCCAGGTGGAAAAATAAGGCAGTCAGCCACCCTAACTGCCATTTTTCTCTCCATTTTACAGCAGTTCTTTACCTCATTTACCAACAAGGAAGAGAGAAAGCTTTTGTCTGTTCATGCTCATTATTTGCACTCTTAATTTTGGCTCAGTCCCCAGTTAAAAGGTTTTTCATCACCCTAGTGTAAACTGACAGGAATCATCAAATACCTGCTCATGTTCTGAATCAAGAAGGACCCCCTCCATCATATCACACATTTCCAGAAGCAGAAGCATCAAGTCAACACATGGATTGGTGCCAGGCAGAGCATATTTTATGTGCTAGAGTACCTAACCCATTACATGAATAGAAGTGAATCTTCTAACTTCGACTCTGTTTACTAGACTTGTCTCTAGGTTTTAGGCACATGGTTTCCAACTTGTTGATTTTCTTGATGGGACTGCCTTAGTTCCCAAAACCTGCTCAAGTCATTGCATATCAATATTCGATCATTTCGATCAAATAACTCTTTGATTCCCTATATGATAAAGGAATGTCACCTAGTGTGAAGACTTGCCCTATCAGCAAGTTTCTGACTGACACTGCCCCCTGCACCCAACACACACCACTCTGGGCCATTTTTTGGACAAGACCAGTGATTTCATTTGTATAGTAGATTTTCAGTAAAGAAACTCCCAGTACTTGTGCTTGTTGGCAACTCTTTTTTTTTGGATAGGAAAAGATTAGTTTATGTCCCAAATTTAAAGAAGGGCAATACCAAAAATGTTCAAATTACCAAACAATTGCATTTATTTCACATGCCAGAAAGATTATGCTTAAGATTCTGTAAGTTAATCTTCAGTAACATACAAAGCAAGAATTTCCACAAAGACAGGTTGATTTTCTTTTATTTTCTTCTGACATTTTTATTTTGTTTTATTTTTTATTAATTTTAGAAAAGTTTCATTTAGTTTTACAGTTCCCCCCCCAATCTTGCTTCCCTCCCCCACCTCCCCCACAGAAGGCAATTTGTTAGTCTTTACATGATTCCCATAATATGCATTGATCTAAGTTAAATGTGATAAGAGAGAAATCATATCCTTAAGGAAGAAACAAATAGTATGAAATATAGCAAATTACATAATAAGACAATTTTTTTAAATTTCAAAGACTTTGGTCTTTGTACAGACTCCACAATTCTTTCTCTGAATACAGACAGTATTCTCCATTGCAGATGGCCCAAAATTGTACCTGATTGTTGCCCTGTTGGTATGAGCAAGTCCATTAAAGTTGATTATCACTCCCATGTTGCTGTTAGGGTGTACAGTGTTCTTCTGGTTCTGCTTATCTCGCTCAGCAAATCATTCCAGGCTTCCCTGAATTCCCAACCCTCCTAAATTCTAACAGAACAATAGTGTTCCATGACATAGAAATACCAGTCTGTTGAGCCATTCCCCAAATAATGGACATTCCCTCAGTTTTCCTTTATTTGCCACCACAAAAAGAGCTGCTATGAACATCTCTTCAGGGTATAGACCCAGTCCTGGTATTGCTGGATCAAAGAATATGCCCATTTTTGTTGTCTTTTGGTCATAATTCCAAATTACTCTCCAGAAAAGTTGGATGAGTTTACAGCTTCACAAACAATGCAATAGTGTCCCAGATTTCTCATATCCCTTCCAACATTGATCATTGTCTTTTCTGGTCATATTGACCAGGCTAAGAGGTGTGAGGTGGTACCTCAGAGAAGCTTTAATTTGCATTTCTCTAATAATTAGTGATTTAGAGGAATTTTTCATATGACTGTGGATTGCTTTGATTTCCTCATCTGTAAATTACCTTTGCATATCCTTTGACCATTTATCAATTGAATGGTTTTTTTAAAATTCGACTCAGTTCTCTGTATGTTTTAGAGGTGAGTCCTTTGTCAGAAACACTAGTCATAAAAATTATTTCCCAATTTACTACATTTCTTTTGATCTTGGTTACAGTGGTTTTCTCTGTGCAAAAGCTTTTTAATTTAATGTAATCAAAATTATCTGGTTTATTTTAATGGTGTTCTCCATCTCTCTTAATTGGTCATAAATTGCTTCACTTTCAATAGATCTGACAGGTAAACTCTTCCTTGATTTTCTAGTTGGATTTTAATATTACTTTTTATGTCTAGATCCTGTACCCATTTTGAATCTTATCTTGGTGTAGGGTATGAGGAGTTGGTCTAATTTAAGTTTCTTCCATACTAACTTCCAATTTTCCCAGAAGTTTTTATTGAAGAGAGTTTTTATCCCAATAGCTGAACTCTTTGAGTTTATCAAATAGCAGATTGATTACTATGATCATTTCCTGCTATTCTACCTAGTCTATTCCAGTGATCCACCACTCTATTTCTTAGCCAATACTAGACAGTTCTGATGCCTGATGCTTTAAAATTTAATTTTAGGTCTGTTAGGGCTAAGCTACCCTTTTTGGCACCTTTTTTTTCATTAAATCTCTGGAGATTCTCGACTTTTTATTTCTCCATATGAACTCAAAATTTTTTCTAACTCATCAAGGTAATTTTTTGGAATTTGATTGGTAGGGTACTAAACAAGTAGTTTAATTTTGGTAGAATTGTCATTTTTATTATATTTGCTTGGCCTATCCATGAGCAGTTGATAGTTGCCCAGGTATTTAAGTCTAATTTTATTTGGGTAAGAAGAGTTTTGTAATCATTTTCAAAAAGTTTCTGAGTCTGCCTTGACAGGTAGACTCCCAGGTATTTTATGTTGTCTGAAGTTACTTTGAATGGGATTTTTCTCTCTAGCTCTTTCTGCTTCATCTTGCTAGTCATATAGAAATGTTGAGGATTTATGAGAGTTTATTTTATATCCTACGACTTTGCTAAAGTTGTTAATTATTTCTAGTAGTTTTTTAGATAATTTTTTGGGATTCTCTAGGTATACCATCATGTCATCTACAAACAATGAGAGTTTTGTCCCTTCCTTCCCTATTCTAATTCCTTTGATTTCTTTTTCTTCTTTTATTCCTAAAGCTAACATTTCTAATATATTATTGAATAGTAGTGGTGATAGTGGGCATCTTTGTTTCACCCCTGATTTTATTGGGAATACCTCTAGCCTATCTCCATTGCATTTAATGCTTGTTGATGGTTTCAGATAGATACTGTGGAACAACCCATTTATTCCTACACTCTCTAGTATTTTTTTTTTTTAGTTTTTGCAAGGCAATGGGTTTAAGTGGCTTGCCCAAGGCCACACAGCTAGGTAATTATTAAGTGTCTGAGGCTGGAGTTGAACTCAGGTACTCCTGACTCCAGGGGCGGTGCTCTATCCACTGCACCACCTAGCTACCCCTCTAGTATTTTTAATAGGAATTGGTCCTGTATTTTGTCAAAAGCTTTTTCAGCATCTATTGATAAAATCACATGATTTACGATAGTTTTGCTATTTATATAATTCATCATACTGACAGTTTTCCTAATATTGAACCAACCCCACATTCCCGTGATAAATCCTACTTGGTCATAATGTATTATCCTAGTGATAAATTGTTGTAGTCATTTTGCTCAGATTTTATTTAAGATTTTTACATCTATATTCATCAGGGAGATAGGTTCATAATTTTCTTTCTCTATTTTAACTCTTCCTGGTTTAGGTATCAGCACCATATTGGTGTCATAGAAGGAGTTAGACAGAGTTTTTTCTTCACCCATTTTTCCAAATAGTTTATATGGAATTGGAAACCAGATGTTCCTTAAATGTTTGACAGAATTCACTCGTGAATCCATCTGGGCCTGGAGATTTTTTTCTTAAGGAGTTCAGTAACGGCTTGTTGAATTTCTTTTTCTGAGATAAGGTTATTTAGGTATTTAATTTCCTTTTCATTTAACCTGGGCAACTTATATTTTTGTAAATTTTGTATATTTTTGTAAATATTTAGATTGTCAAATTTATTGGCATAGAGCTGGGCAAAATAATTCCAAATTATTACTTTAATTTCCTTCTAATTGGTGGTGAGTTCACCTTTTTCATTATGATACTAGCAATTTGGTTTTCTTCTTTCTTTTTTTAAATCAAATTGACCAGAGGTCTATCAATTTTATTGTTTTTTTATAAAACTAGCTCTTGGTTTTATCTATTAGTCCAATAGTTTTCTTGCTTTTGATTTTATTAATTTCTCCTTTAAGTTTTAGAATTTCTAATTTGGTATTTAATTGGTGGTTTTTAATTTGTTCTTTCTCTAATTTTTTAGTTGCATATTTAGTTCATTTATTTCCTCTTTCTATAATTTATTCATAAAAGCATTTAAAAATATAATATATCCCCTGACAGCCGCCTTGAGTGTACACCATAGATTTTGGTATGCTGTTTTGTTATTATCATTATCTAGGATAAAATAATTCTTTCTATAATTTGTTGTTTGATCCACTCATTCTTTAAAATGAGGTTATTCGGTTTCCAATTATTTTGGGTATATATCTCCCTGGTCCAATATTGCATGTGACTTTTATTACATTATGATCTGAGAAAGATGTACTCACTATTTCTGCCTTTCTGCAATTGATTATTAGGTTTTTATTCCCTAGCACATGGTCAATTTTTGTGTAAGTGCCATGTACTGCAGAAAAGAAAGTATATATTCCTCTCTATCCCCTTTCAGTTTCTTCCATAAGTCTATCATATCTAGGTTTGCTAACAATTGATTTACTTCCTTAACTTCCTTCTTGTTATTTTATAGTTAGAGAGCGGGAGGTTGAGATCTCCCACTACTAGAGTTTTGCTGTCTATGTCCTCCTGTAACTCCTTCAACTTCTCCTCTAAGAATTTGGATACTATACCATTGGGTGCATGCATATTTAGTATTGAAATTATTGTCTATGCTACCTTTTAGGAGGATGTAGTTTCCTTCCTTATCTCTTTTAATAATATCTATTTTGTAGCTGCTTTGTCTGAGATAAGGATTGCTACCCTTGCTTTTTTTTTACTTCAACTGAGGAAAAATATATTTTGCTCCAACCTCTTAGCTTTACTCTATATGTATCTCTCTGCTTCAGATGAGTTTCTTTTAAGCATCATATTGTAGGATTCTTGTTTTTTATCCTTAAGTTTTAAGGGAGAGTTCATCCCATTCACATTCAAAATTATAACTACTAACTCTTTATTGTCTTCAATATTATCTTCCCTCTGTTTGTATTTCCCCCCTTTTTCCCCTTCATCCATATTCCCCAGTGTTTTGTTTCTGAATTCTGCCACTTTCAGTGTGTTTGCCCTCCTATATCCAACCACCCTCCCCCCTTTTTACCCCCTTTCCCTTTGCCCCTTCTTCTTTCCCTTCCTTCTGTTGATTCCCCCTTTCTGCCCCCTCCCCTTTTCTGCTTTTAAGACTTTAAAGGTAAAATATGTTTTTTTTAATTTAACTGAGTTGTGTATGTTAACTTTAAGCTAATCTGATGAGAGTAAGATTCAGGCAGTTCTCACCTCTTCCCTTCTTTCCCTCTATTTCAATAAGTCCTTTGTACCTCTTAATGTAATGAGATTTAGCCCCATTTAGTTCCCTTCATCCTCCCATCTCTTTACTATCCTCCTTTTTAAGGAGGTACTGTTTTTAAATCATTCTATCTGAGTCACTGAAAGTTCATGAGTGTCCATCATTTATGACTGTTCTATTAGAATTACAATTATTGAGTTATTAGAGTTTTTTTCACAGGTAAGGATATATCCAGTTTCATCTTATTGGATAACATTTTCTCAAGTAAGTCATGTGTATCCATCTCTTCTGGCTAATTAAATTCTCTCTAATAGAGTTACAATTCTCAAAAATTGTTAACGTCTCTCTTCCAGGTAAGGATATTGCCAGTGTCATCTTATTTGATAACAGTTTTTTTTTCCCTTTCCCCCCTTTTTTTTAAATTTTACTTTTTTCATGTGTCTCTTTAGTCTCCTGTTTGAAATCCAAATTTTCTATTAAGCTCTGATCTTTTAATCAGGAAAAGTTGGAAGTCTCCTATTTCATTAAATGTCCATCTCTTGCCCTGGAAGAAAAGGCTCAGTGTTCCTGGATATTGGATTCTTGGCTGCATTCCAAGATCCCTTGCTTTTCAGAATATTGCATTCCAGGCCCTTTGATCCCTTAATGTTGATGCTTTCAGGTCCTGTGTAATCTTTACTGTGGCTCTTTGGTATTTAAATTGTTTCTTTCTGGCTGCTTGCAGGATTTTTTTCTTTTATCTGATAGTTCTGGGATTTGGCTACAATATCCCTTGATGTTTTCATTTTGAGATCCCTTTCTGGAGGGGATCGATATATTTTTTCAATAATTATTTTTCTCTCTGGTTCCATGATATCAGGGCAGTTTTCCATCACTAAATCATGTAATATTAAGTCCAAGCTTTTTTTTTTTTATCTTCAATGTTTTCAGGAAGGCCAATAATTTTTAGGTTATCTTTTCCCAATCTATTCTCAAGTTCAGTGGTTTTGCTGATGAGATATTTAACATTTTCTTCTATTTTTCAAATTTTTGGTTTCGTTTAACCAATTCTTCTTGTCTCATGAAGTCATTAGTTTCCATAGACACCATTCATTTTTTTTAGGGAAGAATTTTCTTCATTTACCCTTTGCATCTCCTTTTCCAATTGGTCAATTCTATTTTTGTAAGAGTTTTCCCTTTGATCATTTGGGGTTTTAAGAGAATTATTTTCTTTTTGTATGTGTCCAATTGTATTTTTCCAAGTATTTGTTTTCTTGTTGCAAGGTGTTAATTTTCTCTTGAGTTTCTTTCCCCAAATTTTCCAATTGATTTTTAAACTCCTTCCTGATTTCTTCAAGGAAATCTTTCTTTGCTGAAGACCAAATCATTCTCTTCAGTGGTTCTACGTCTCTCTGAAATAGGGTCTTTTCCTTCTAGGAATTTCTCTATGGATTCCACTTACTCTGGCCTTTCTTCATTTTCCTAAGATCTTGTGTCAGGGGAGGGGCTGAGGTTTGGTATTGAGATCCCAAGAGGCTTTACTCACCTCCTAGCCAGTAGGGAGTTTTAGAGGCTGGAACCTACCTTCCTGTCAGTCCCACGGCCATGCCTCCACTCCCTGGTTGCTTCTCAGAGCAAATTGACCCCCCATATCCAAGAAGTTCCCACAGTGAAGTGGTTCCCACTGTAAAAGCCCCCAGAGCTGCTTTCAGATTAGTCCTGCTCTGTCCCCTCCCCCACTGGCTCTCTGCACTCGCCATACCCCCCAATCCACCAAGACAGACCTTGAGGTACTTGTTTTTCTCATTTCTCTTTCTGGGTTTTGTCAATAGGACTTCCATGAAGAGGTTTGTTTCATACTGCTTAAGAGGGAAGATCAGGAGACCTCAGCACAGGGCCTGGCTTCTCTCCACCATCTTGACTGGAAGTCTTATTGGCAACTCTTAAGCAACCTATAGTGTTAGAGAGATACTGGGAATTATTGAAAACTTCGGTGACATTCTCAGGGCTGTGCTTCTGATATCTATGTAACCATATCTATATAGATATGTATAATGTGCATATATGTATATATTTATGTGTGTATATAGTACACACACATGCATATGTGTACATGTGGATTTGTCTGTATAGATGGGGTGCGTGTGTGCAGATGGACATATGTATATGGATTGTGTGCATATGGACATATTTATATCATGGATATGTATGCATGTGGATGTGTGTGCACATGGACATATGTATTTGGATGTTCATGTGCATATGGATGTATGTATATGGGTGTGTGTGTGCATATGGATATGTGTATATAGATGAATGTGTGTGTTGATATGGACATATAAGAAACAACTATGGAATCCATACCTTCCTGACCCAGAGACTAGCTTTCTTTTTTAATTTTTTCCTCAATTACATGTTAAAATAATTTTAAGCTTTTTTAAAAAAATGGTTTTCAGTTCAGTTCCAAATTCTCTCCTCTCCCTCCTTCCCTTTCCATATTAGTGAGACTGGCTTTCTAACTTACATACAAACTCTTTCCTTTCCCTTATCCCCATCAATTCCTCACTGACCAGCTAATCTTTCAGGCATCCTCCTTTCTGGGGATAAAACAGTTGACAGTTGTCAAGGCCAGTTTTAATTTCCTATACAATGGCTGAACTGGAGTCAACTTACACTTACTTATAAAAATCAATTGTTAAAATTTCAGAGAGAGCATTTAAGCTTGGAAATTGACAAATTCAAAATTTGAACCTTATTTGTTATTTTGTTGATTGTTTAGACTTAAGAAAGAGATGGAATATTGCTAATAATGCGAATTAAAATTTAAAGGGTTATGGTTGCTTTTCAGAGTTGTTAGATATTTGCCAGCATACTCTTATCTACACACTTATGTATAATATTTGAATAACTTGCATTAAGGGTTATTGTGAGGAAAGTACTTTTATAAAGAACTTTTATACTTTTATAAATTCCAAGTAGTGTGAGGAAGAAAGAAGAGGAGGGGAAGGAAGAGAAAAGGAGGAGAAGGAGGAAGAGAAGGTAGAGGAACAGAAGAAGAACAAGAAGAAGGAGTAGGAGAGGAGGAGGAAGACAAGAAAGAGGAGGAGAAAGAAGAACTAGCATTTATATGGCATCTACTATTTGCTAGTCAATTGCTTTTACAAATATTTTCTCATTTTATCCTCACAACAACACTGGAAATTAGATGCTATTAATTAGAAGTGTTGCTGTTGTTGTTGCTACTATCATGACAGAAACCAGTGGTTTGTTTGGGAAGAATACTTTTCCTTACACAGATTTAGCATTAGAAAGCCCTATTACATAGTAGAGGGTTGTAATCAATGTCAGGATCCCTGGGTTCAAATGCTTGCATTTCCCATCTTTGTGACCCTAGGTAAGTCAATTTGACTTCTTATTTGAAAGGCAAGGGGTTGAATTAGATGATCAGATGATCTCTACTGGTCCTCCCAGCTTTAAAGCCCTGATCTGATGCAATCTTAAAGCCCCAGACACCTTTACCTAAGACACCTGCCTCATTCACCTTCTGAATCAGTATATGAAGTCAGAGAAATCACTTAGCTTCTTGAGATAGCTATAGCTGTTTTTGATAGATGCTTGAGATCATTTTTGGTGATAAGTACAAAACCAGGGAAGATTTAATTGTGAACACACATGGATTAGTTAATTCTAAGCCTACGAGCAGTAACAGACACCTCACAGGATCAAAGGATTAATGCTGACTTAAGATGTTATGCATCACAGAGGAGAACTATCATTATCCATTAGAGTAGTAGTCCAGAGTAGTTCCAGAAATGGGCACAGCAGTCGTCTCAAGACCACTTAGCTTAGTGTCCAAAGCACTGGATCTGAAGTCAGGAAGACCTGAGTTAAAATTTGGTAATAAAAGCTACAAATTGAAAAGATCTCAGCGAGTCATTGCAACTGAAATAAAAAATCCTAAAACTCCTATGAGGAACATGATCAACTACCCTGTGGTGAACTGCCTGCTGGGTGGCAGACTGACATCTAATTTACAGGCGTCAACACCCACGTGACAGTTTGATAGCCAGAAACTGATCAGACTAAAGGAGGTGGTACAGCATGTGGTAGGATGTGACACCTGTGGTAGAAAAGTGCCGAACATCCATTGCAGAACTATTCCATTTGTATCAGGGCTGATCAAGCCTGGAGAATCAAAAATGCCTGTGCTAATGTGGAAGAAGCCCTTGTGATGGGTAGATAGGATAACGGCTGGTAGCATCCATTCATCTTTGCCTCCTCCGGGATTCATTTGTCATTTGCCACAGCACAGCTGGCCTCCCTGGAGGTCCATTGTTTCCTAGATCCAGGGGCAGGAACATGGCCCAGACAGCTGGGGAGGCACAATAGTTGGCTCTCTCCTGGTCCCCTGATAGACAGGTGGTGAGAGAATATTCCTCTTTCAGGATAAACAGGTTTTCTTTCTTCGTTGGGCTTGTGGAAAGAATGCTTCTTATAAGCAGATGACTGCTGGCTCTGGTGCTGGGTGAGATGCAACATTTGATTTGACTGGTACCATGGGTAACCATGTGGGAAACAGCAGTACTTAGTTCTGGCTGGCAGAGGTCAACTCCATCAGGTATCCTGGATGGGCTAGGGAAAGTAGGATCCTTGGGCAGTGCTTCAATTTATAGAAAACAAAAGTCCTTGGCCAGAAAACTCTATTAATTGCTTCATAGTCTTCATTATGCATGAGCACACAAATTTTTATCATCAAATAAATAATTTTCGCACCTCAGTTTTGTGACAAATAGGCCTTTAAAGTTTTCCTCACAGCAATTCTGTGAAGTAAATAGAGCAAGTATTACTATACCCATTTTATAGATGAATAGATTTAGGTGAAAAGAGGTCAATCATTTGAAGGCAAAGTAGTGCATCCACATCTAATATGTCCTTGGTATAGGGAGCTCCAGGAGTGAAAATTTCTTCTCCATATACAGATTGACTACTCATATGCTATTTAGTCTTAGCAACTTGTCTGGATGAACTGAGAGGCTAATGATTATCTGGATAGTAAAGGTTACAAGATCTGGATTTGAGTCCTACATTTAAATCCGATGCTCTGCTGCTCTCAATAATACTTGCTTCATCTTCTGTCTTCAGTGTAATGAGATCACAGATGCATTAAGTTACTGAAATACCAAAGGAAAAAGTGATGGTTCATCATCATCATCATCATCATCATCATCATCATCATCATCATCATCACAAAACATTTATATATAATACATATTTATATACATTATAACTTTATTCATTCATATATAATGTTTTATTATATAATTTTATATATTTATGGTATTTATCTATACTTATAAGTATATGTAACAATTATATATATATATATATTTTTTTAAGTTTGCAAAATACTTTACAAAGATTATCACATTTTAGCCTCAAAACAGCCTTGGGGGAATAGATACTATGTTCATCCCCATTTTAAAACTGAGGGAACTGAGACAAATGGAGGGTTAAGTGGATTGCCCAAGTGTCTGAGGACCAAATTTTAACTCAGGTCTTCCTGACTTCAGATCCAGTGCTTTGGACACTAAGCTACCTCCAATCTCTGAACTTGTGGGTCTGTACTACTTTGCACATCTGTATTCCTGTTTTATTGTTATCATTGTTATAAGATACTCTTCAAATTCATGTGTCCAGGTTTGGTTAAAAAAGTAAAAAAAACCAACAGTGCTTCTTCATCTCCCTATCAGAGGCTTTGTAGCTTTAATTAGAATCTAATAAGATTTATTTTTACAGCTTCTTAGATGGAGTTTCAGATGAAATTAATTGAATGGTAGCCTTATGGTTGCTTTAAAGATAATTTTACTCCAGTGTAAGAAATTCCTAAGTCTAATAAAAGAAAGAACAGGTAAGGAAGCTTATAAATGACCTCTGAGATTCCTTTTGAAAGGGTGAGGGTCAAAGGAATATGGGAAAGCAGCCCAGAAATCAAGAGAGCCATAAACCAAACAGAAACTTCAATATGAAGTCTTCCCAATCTGTCAGCTACATGAAGCAGGTGGAGTTAATCAGTGCCCTAAGATGAAATATGGCATCACTAAGCTGCCTCTAATTAAGCACAGAGCTGCATCATTCATGCAAAAGTGATGCAGCCATACTTGCTAACCCCAGAATGAATCAATCATTCTGGAGCACACTTCCTGGATGTCCTCAAGGCACAAACAGGTTCCCAGGAAAGCAATGATGCCTTTTCTGGGTTTCTAAGCAACTTCCATGTGATGCAACATTACCAAAAGGAAGGGGGCTGGGAGTTGACCTGATATTTCAGCCTGTCCTGTTTTCTTCTATTGGCTTTTCTTAGAAAAACTCTCCTGTTTATTGCCACCAGTTCGTCTAAAGTACAAAGCTTTATTTCCCAAATAGTGGGATCAAACTGGGAGCAGAGGGAGGTTGATGGACAGTAACAGAGAGGGCAGATCTCTGGAATATGGCAGCATCAGGTACTTTCTGGTCAATGCAGGATTTGTTTTCTCTTAAATCCTATGAATAGATGCAGCTATTTGCCTGAATCAGGTTGACTACTCAATGATTTCCATCAATTGCTTAGCTACTAACCATTATCACAGTTGAAAAAATCCTGAATTGACTAGAAAACAATCAATTTATCTGTGTTACATTGGGCTAGCATGGAAAGAAAATGACCTGGTGATTTAAACTGTAGAATCTCAAAAAGTGGATTTTACCTATTATATGCCACTATCTACCAACACTATATATTGCAATTGGATACATATGCGCCTCTGTGCAGTGTGATACTGCCTAATTACTGGAAAATGAGATTGTCTTATAATGACAAAAAAAATTCACTGGATTTATAGTCAGAAGTCATGAGAACAAACTCCTGGATACAAGATTTACCGACTGTGTGACGTTAGGTAGATCAAATGACTACTCTGGTCCTCAGTTCTTTAACACACAACAAGGAGACTCAGAGTTGGAAATGACCTTGGAGGTTATGTAGTTCAACCTGTACCTGAAAGTAATTATTCTCTATAGCCTAAGCAACAAGTGGTCATTTAATCTCCATTTTAAAATTTTCAAGAAGAAAAACTAATTTTCTCCCAAAACAGATCATTATACTTTTTGACCTTTTTTTTCCAATTTGTCTTCCTGAAATTCAATTGTTCTCAGACTGGGACTCAAGGAGAACAAATCTAATCCTTCCTTCAAGAAACTTTAATATAGCTATGGAATCCCAAAGGAATCTTTTCTGGGTTAAACATTCCTAGTACCTTTAAAAATGCTTAAATAGAGGGGGGGAGTCAAGATGGCAACAAGAAGGGATCAAGTCTTAGGAGCTCTCTGATAAAACTCATCAGCTAAGGACTCTAACTAAATTTTCAAGAGACAGAACCCACAAAGGGACTCAGTGAGGCAGTTCTCCTACTCAAGGTAACCTGGAAAAGAGCAGAAAGGCTCTGCTCCCCAGGGTCGGAGGGGTGGCCTGCCAGAGGGGTGGCCCACCAGAGCCAAAGAACTTCAGCCTCCAGAAGGCATCCCCAGGGCGCTGGGAGCCGTGGCTCACAACAGCACGGGAGTCTCCTGAGCTGCACCCCAAGGAGCACCAGGCACAAAGTGGGAGAACAGCGGGAGACCTCTGCCAGAGTGAGCACATGGAGCCCAGCCCTCAGGGCACACAGGAAGCAGCTTGCTCTTTTTGCAGCCCAGAGCTGGAAACAGAAGCAGGCAGCCTGGAAGCAGGAGCCCCCAGGGCATGAGCCCATTGAGCTGAGGGAGGGGAGTGAAGAGAGACTGCAGAGCTCTGTCCTCTGCCTCTGGAACAGGACTCTGGGGCTCTGACCACATTCAGATCCTGATCGCAGTCTAGGCCACCCCATAAAACAGCAAGGGCCCCCCCCCACCTCAGCCCCGTGGCAGAGGGGGGCGCTTATGGTCATTCACAGACCAGGAGGGAGGACAGAGCCTCACACACTGAGACCCTTGTGGGAGTGTCCCAAAAGCTCAGGAAGCACCCCCAAAACCAGGCCCAAGCTGGGAAAATGAGCAAGCAGAGAAACAAAAGGAAGACTATTGAGAAATATTTTGCAAATGAACCCAAGAAGGATCAAAATACTCAGTCTGAAGATGAGGAAGCACAAGCTCCTGCATCTAAAGACTCCAAGATAAACAGAAATTGGGCTCAGGCTATGACAGAGCTCAAAAAAGACTTTGAAAATCAAATGAGGGAGTTGGAAGAAAAACTGGGAAAAGAAAGGAGAGAGATGCAGGAAAAACAGGAAAATGAAGTCAGCAGCTTAGTCAAGGAAATCCAAAAAAATGCTGAAGAAAATAGCATGCTAAAAACCAGCTTAGGTCAAATGGATAAAACAGTTCGAAAAGTTATTGAGGAGAAGAATGCTTTAAAAAGCAAAATTGGCCAGATGGAAAAAGAGATAAGAAAACTCTCTGAGGAGAATAAATCCTTCAGACAAAGAATAGAATTCAGGAGATTGATGAATTTACCAGAAATCAGGAATCAATACTTCAAAACCAAAAAAATGAAAAATTAGAAGAAAATGTGAAATATCTCATTGAAAAAACAACTGATATGGAAAACAGACTTAGGAAAGATAATTTAAAAATTATTGAAATACCTGAAAGTCATGACCAGGAAAATAGCCTTGACATCATTTTCAAAGAATTACTACAGGAAAATTGCCCTGATATTCTAGAAGCAGAGGGCAAAATAGAAATGGAGAGAATCCACCGATCCCCCCAAGAAATAGATCCCAAAAAACCAACCCCTAGGAATATTATAGCCAAGTTCCAGAACTCCCAAGTCAAAGAGAAAATATTACAAGCAGCCAGAAGGACACTGCAGTCAGGATCACACAGGACTTAGCAGCAACTACATTGGAAGCTCGTAGGGCTTGGAATACAATATACCGGAAGGCAAAAGAGCTTAGAATGCAGCCAAGAATGAACTACCCAGCAAGGCTGAATGTCCTTTTCCAGGGAAAAAGATGGACTTTCAATGAACCAGGGGAATTTCAAATGTTTCTTTTGGAATGGCCAGAGCTGAACAGAAGGTTTGATCTTCAGATACAGGACTCAGGTGAAGCATGGAGATTGGAGGAGAAGGGGAAAATATGAGGGACTTAATGAGGATGAACTGCATGTAGTCCTGCATAGAAAAATGACACTGATAATACTCATATGAACTTTCTCGGTTAATAGAGTAGGTAGAGGAAGCTTTTATTGTTGAAGCACAGGAGAAAGCTAAATTTGAAGATAAAATATGGTGTAAAATGGAGTAGATAGAAAAAAGGGAAATGGAATGGGGAGAAAGAAAAGGGAGAGGGGGGAATAGTCTAAGATATTTCACATAATAAGATTTTTTTTTATTACAATGAGCTATTGCAATGATATGGAAGGGGGGAGGCAAGGGGGAATGAGGGAACCTTTGCTTTCATCAGAGATGGCTAGGAGAGGAAACAGCATATATACTCAATGGGGTATAGACATCTGAACTAAGAAGGGGAGCAGGGGGAAGGAGTGGGGATGTGACCATGGGGGGAGAGTGGTCAGATATTACACATTTTCTTTTTTACTTCTTGCAAGGGGCCAGGATCAGAAGGCCTGCCCAGGACCATAGGGCCAGGTGGATTCTGGGCCTAAGGGGTGGTATGGGGGCTCAGGGCTTCTTGGCCCCAGGACCAGGGATCTGTCTGCTGCGCCACTCAGTGACCCTACAGCAGAGTCAGAGTGAAAGGAGAGAGAAAAATAGAGTACATGGTAGTGGTGAAATAAGAAAGGAGGGAGTTGCGATCAGCAATGGCAATGTTGGAAAAATATGGAAGTAACTTTTGTGATGGACTTATCATAAAGAATGTGATCCACCCGTGACAGAGTTGTTGGTGTTGGAACAAAGACGGAAGCACATTTTTTGTTATTATTATTTGGGGGAGGGTGCAGGGCAAGTGGGGATGGGTGGCCTGCCTGGGGCCACATAGCAGGGGGATCTTTGGGTGTCTGGGGCCGGATTTGGACCCAGGTGCTCATGGCTCAAGGGCCAATGCTCTGTCTGCCACCCAGCCACCCCTACTATTATTACTATTTTATTTTATTTTGGGTCTTTTTTTTCTTCTTTTTGGTTTTTGCAGGGCAGTGGTGATCGCGTGGCTTGCATGTCACACAGCTGGGTGATTGTTAAGTTTATGAAGCTGGATATGGGCTCGGGTGCTCATGGCTCCAGGGCTGGTGCAGAGTCCATTGTGCCACCTGGCCATACCTATAATTATTACTATTATTTTTTTTATTTTAATTTTTTTCTCTCCCCTTTA
Source organism: Macrotis lagotis (assembly GCF_037893015.1). Taxonomy (NCBI): domain Eukaryota; kingdom Metazoa; phylum Chordata; class Mammalia; order Peramelemorphia; family Peramelidae; genus Macrotis; species Macrotis lagotis. The sequence continues at coordinate 174,060,750 of NC_133658.1, read as the reverse complement.
CTTTTTTCGCCTAAGCAAGTCTATCTATATTCATGGGGGGAGGGGTATTTTGTTTACTTGTAAACAAGAATATTTTATTAATGTAAAAAAAATTTGTACAAAATGAGAATAAAAAATAAATTAAAAAATGCTTAAATAGCATCAACTTAAAGCTTCTAGTCATGATCCACTGCATATGTTCCAACTATCACTTAATCCTGATTGCCACAGTTTCCTTGCTGTAAAATAAGATGAAGAAGACCACAATCCCCCTTCAGGATCCTTGCCAAGAAAACCCCAAATGGAGTCATGAAAGGTTGACATGATTAAAAGGACTGAACAACAAAGCTATAACCAGAGTAGGATGACTGGGGCTTTATCCCTAGGCACAGATATTTAGAGAGTATTGATAGAACTTGCCCTATCATCTAAAAACAATTGAGTTTAGCACCTAGTTAATAAGATTAATCAAAACAGGAAAGTTCCTACATAGTCCATTTTCTTTCCATAGTGGCCACAGCTCAGGGAACCTCAACCTACCTCACTTATTTCATCCCTACCAACAGTGATCTCAGTATTTTCCCAGAGTCTGTCTTCCTATAGTTTGTTGTCCTAGCAACTCTCTTTATTTTTCAAATGAAATGTCTTAAAAAGTTGATTTTAGGTCACAACTAGCTTCCTGTCCTGTGAATGTTTGCAAAGTTTGACCAGAACACCTAGTTGCCAGTTACATCTCTGACACCAGCATCTCAACAATGTCCTTCCCAAAACTTTGTCCTAGAACTGAATACAATCCAAATATTCTCTGAACAGGGAGGTGCAGAGCAGAATTATTTTCTCCCTTTTTTTGGATACTTTGTCTCTCCTAATATAGTCTGAAATGGCCTTGCATTATAAACTTTTCCTCAGGAAAAGTGAATGAGAAGCACTACTGCATCATGCTGTGGACTCATAACTTCCAGTCCACTAATTCCTAGAATTTTTTAAGACAAATTATTTTCTAGCTATAGTTCTGTAGTCCTATTAACTTTTTTTATACAACTGTAGTATTTCACATTTAATCTTAGTAGATTCAATCTATCATCCTACACTACAAAGATCTTTTGGAATCCTAACTCTGTTGTTAGGTTTTGTAATTATTCTATATAGATTTTCATTCAAAATATTGATGGGAATGTTGAACAGCACTGGATCAAGGATGAATTTCAAAGTCACATAGCTAACATAATAAAACCTAGGCTATAACTTAGGTCTTCAGACTCCTTGTCTGAGTCTCTTTCTATTCTCATGTAGTTGTACTTAATTATTATTGGAAGAGTAGTGGAAATAGAAATCTATGAATCAAACATTGCCAAGCTACAAACTCTTGGGACATAGATAAAAGATAAGTATCCTATATTTACTCACCTTGTAAAGGAAGAATGTCAGGGCAGTTGCTCCTATTTTTGAAGTGGAAAAGGGTCTGGAGAGGTATCTCATGTGTATGTAATAGATTCCCTAAGAAATTGGCTGAATGAGATGAATGAGATGCTATCCACTATTGGATGCCGAATGTGACAAATACTGCCAGTTGGCCTGTTGATTAGGAAATGGATATATTAAGAAATAAAGGTAATGTAAAACAAAATATATGAATAAAAAAGTTTTTTTTAAAGTATTGAGCCATCATTCTGTGTACCTATGATTTCCCCTGAAATAGCAATACATCCTAATTGTGCCTTTCTTTGTAGGCCCTACTGGTTCATTCCAAGGTTTGTGGTTTTGAGGAATAGATTTTCTTCTCTTATTATCAATCAAAGTGAAGGCAAATGAAGAAGCCCTAATCCTGAGAATAAAACCCTGAGATCAAGAGACTAAGAGCTTTAGGTGGAACTGACTTTAAAATATCTAAAACTTGAGAAAAGGTAAGAAAGGGCAAGCATTACAACTGGGTTCTTTTTAAACTTCCTGTGACTTTATAAGTTATTCTTTTTGTTTATTTCCCCCATTCTCTTCTCCTGATAAAAATCCTGATAAAAAGAGAGATTTTCTTTAAGAAAATAGTAAAGTAGAGGGAAAAGTGAACGCTTGTGTTCCCCTCCCCAGTAGAAAGAAAGGGTGATGACATTTGAAGAAGAAAAGAGGAAAAAGCAGAGGAGATCTGGCCATAGGTTGGCTCTGATGTTGTCTTGGCAGGAGAGCCTCATGTAGCATCCCGAGTTCAATAATTTTGACAACCATTTTTCCAGTTCTGGCTCCTTGGTTTTTGTTTGCTTGTTTTTGTTTCCTTGGTTTGACTAGAGTTCTTTAGTTAATGCATAGTAAATGCAGTCCATGACTTAAAATTACTCCCTGAAGCTACTACTTCCTTTTCTCCTAAACCTATTCCCCCCTCTAACTTTACTAAAAACTTTTGGGTTTTCTTTGATTTTTTCCTTATTTCTCATATCTCATGTCCAAATATGTTCAATCTTGCCTATCGTCAGGGATCAAGATGGTATAGTAGATAAATCACTGGGCCTGAAGTCAGGAAGACTCATTTTTCTGAGTTTAAATACGATCTCAGATGCCTACTAGCTGTGTATTGAATGTGCCATTCAACATCCTTCACAATCTGGCAGGATCTTACTTTCCATTCTTATCTTATAAAGTAATAAAATATTTTATAGTATTCATTGCTCTAGTAAAAGGAAATTAAACTCGAATTCCACCCCATCACACCCTGTAATCTCCAGCCTCTGGGCCTTTACTTAGGCACTTAGGCACAATTTTCAAGAATTGAAAGAGATCTGGTCTATCTATTAATCAAGAAACATTTTTAAGTAAATTTTTTATGCTAGGTCCTGGGAATATCAAGACACAAATTTAAGAACTCCTGCCTTCAAATAATTTCAATTCTATTTGTAGAAACAATCAGACACATACAAATAAAAACAAAATATGTATGACTATATTATAAGTAATTGGGGGAGTACTTTTTAGGGGAGGGGGGAATCAGGAAAAGGCTCATGTTGTAGCTGATACTTGATGTGAGTTGCTAAGGGAGCTAGAAATTGTAAGAGGCAATGATAAGGAGGGAATATATTCCAAGGATGGAAATCAGCCTGTGTGAAAGCAAAGACAGGAGATCATTCATGTCTTGGATGATGAACAGCAACTGAAGGTTAGTTTGTATGGACTTGTCAGGAGAGTTTGTGAAGGGGAGAAATTTGTCATGTCTGTCAAGGAAGACTGGAGTGAGTCTGTGAAGGGCTTCCAAGGTCAATCAGAGAGAGATATAATGTTCAATTTAGCAAGGAGCCTTGGGAGCTTTTTGAATGGGAGAGTGATGTGGTCAGCTCTGTGAGACTATCACTTTGACCAGAAAAAGGAGAGGCAGAGAGACCAATTGGGAGACTATTGCAATAGTTCAGGGGAGGGGTGTTGAGGGTCTGTCTATAGCCCTGTAAGGAGAAAAGAGACTGATAGGAGAGATATCCTGGAGATAGAATCAACAAGAATTTAGTAGGATGAAGTGAGAAAAGCAAAGACTTCAACACTGTAAAACTGGGCAACAAAACTGGACAAGTAGTCACCCAGCCTGTATTTGATTAGCTTCAATGAGTTAAGAGTCAGGGCTAGGCTAGCAAATTTTGATTTGTTTTTAATGTTTAAATGGAGTTCTTCCAAAAATTATTTCTGGCATTTATTTTTCCTATCACTTTAAATATGTAAATTATTTTTGAATGTGTATATTTATACACACATATATAAATATACAGATATATATATATATGTATGTTTGTGCATATTTGTGTATATATATATATATATATATACGTGTATGTATGTGTGTGTTTGTGTGTGTGTGTAAATATAATAAACCTTGATCTGTATTGTTTACTAATTTCCCAGATGTAAACTTCTCATATCAAAACTTTAACAATCTATTCTTCAGAACTGGTAATGAATTCACCATTTCTGGAGGGAGTACACTGCTTATCAATGTAGCTCATTTCAATTGTGGATAGCGCTAATACTTCTTAGGTGTTCTCTTATTTCAGATCTAAATTTATCTGTTCAACTTCTCTAAGACCAAATATAAGTCTCATCTCTACTTCCTTCAAATTCTCTAAAACAATTATCCTGTAGTCCCTAAATCTTTTTTCCAGCAAAACATCCTCAGATCTATCATCTGACCTTCAGATTGTTGAACTTGAGGTCCTTCCACATCGTAGTTGCCTTCCTCTGGGCACTGTCCAAATCATTAATATCCTTTCTAAAATGTGATGGTCAGATTGAATAGGATAATCAAGATATGCTCTAACCAAGAGAAAAGTACAATAAGACTCTTGCTGCTTTATACTTAAAAGCTATGCCTCTTTAATAATATAGGTCAAGATCTTGGCTTTAACTTCTTTTGGCTACCATTTCTCACTCATATTGAGTTTTCAATCCACTAAAATCCCCAGATACTTTTCAGAGAAATTGCTATTAGTTTCAGATAAAATGCCTCCCCAACCTTGTACTTGTAAAGTCTATTTTCTGAATCTGAGTATGATTTCACATTCATTCCTATTAAATTTTATCTCATTAGATTTAACTCAATATTCTATCCGATGAAGAGCTTTTTGGATCTTGTTTATCCCTTAGTATGTAAGCTGTTTTTCCTAACTTTGTATCATTTCCAAATTTAAAGAATAGGAATGCCACAAAAAGCCTTTTTTTCTAAAAGTCTTATTCTCTTGTTATTTTTAGCTGTTGAGTTCTGTCCATCCTTTGAAGACCATTTAAATGTTATCTTCAATACAAAGGCTTTCCTCTTTCCTCTAGACAGTAACATTTTTCTCCATCCAATTTAAGCTAACAATAGTTTTACCACTTTTCCCACAACTATACTGAAATTCTGTCTTCTCCACAGGGGCAGCTAACATCCCCAGCACCAAGCACAGTGAAGTTTGAGAAGCATTTGTTGATTGGATTGAAAGGTGTGTAGCTCAAAACTTCTTATCTTGAATAGGACAGAAATAGGTTAAATGGCTGGAACTTACAGGAAGGAGATGTTGGTTCATTAGATGGAGAAAAAATGTCCTAACACCTAAAGTGAGAGTAACAGCAATAGTGTAATAATAATAATCAACCATGAAAAGCTTGGCTACTTTGACCAGGACAATGATCCAAGATAATTCTGAAGGATCCATGATAAAAAAAAAAAAGTGCTATCCAAAAGAGGAAACTGAACAAGTCTGAGGGCAGATTAAAATGTATTTTTTCACTTTATGTTTTTTTTTTATTTTTTGCAACATGACTAATGTGGAAATATGCTTTGCATGACTTCACATGCATTTTTGATACAGTGAGAGATGAGAAAGTAGAAGAGAGAGAATTTGGAACTAAAAAGATTTTAAAGTTAAAAATAAACAAATAATAATTTTGTATACACACAGACAAATACATGAAATATGACAGGCAACATGGTATAGGTAAATAGAAAGCTTCCCTTGCTGGCCTATCAATGCCCAAGGCAATTCTCTTAAACTGCACATTGCAAAAGAAGTTTACATTGGTAGAAGTTTCCTCATTAAAATTTTCCCAGAGCATTAAATTTACAAGTCTGATTTTAAGGGGGAAAAAAAGAGGAAAAGCAATCTTCCCAAAAACCTAATACTGTCCAAAAGTATAATAGTTTACCTTCCAAATCATGAGCTCTCCATCACTGGAATTATTTGAGCAGAGCCTGGATAAACATATGTCAATAGTGTTTTAGAAGTAATTTGTACTTCAGGCAAGGGTTAGGCTAGATGAAATATGAGGTTCCTTTCAACTATATATATATATAGAGAGAGAGAAAGAAAGAGAGCATGTATGTACAGTATTTCTTCATACATAAGATGAACCTTGATTTGAAATTTGAAAAAAATTACATAAAGTTATTGCACTCAAGTTTTATTCATCATAAAATTCATTCAATTCCTCATACTGTCAAAACCCCATCCTTTAGCTTGTCCTCATATGTGTTTTCATATTTTTCCTTCATATATTGCATCATTCTCAGTAATATCTATGGCATCTGAAATGCCACACTTCTTAAATGATTTGACAACAACCTCAGTCTTAATATTATCCCAGGATCTTTTCACCCAGTTACAAACTTTTCCTATAGTTGATTTCTTCACTCTTCCTCCTGGTGTCAAATTGTCCCTAGAAGACTTCATCAGTATGATTCCCATTCACTTTTGCAAACTGCATTACTTTTAACTTGAATTCAGCACTATATGACAATCTTTTCTGAGTTCTAATGTGGCAAAACATAACCTATAAACATGTCAGTAACAGATGCAAAACAATGAATGCAAAGACAGCAAGAACTAAAAGACAGGAAATGCAAGTAAAAGAATCTATAACCATTGTATAAGACACTCCCAATTTTGGGACTCCAAATTCTTTGGAAAAGGATGCATCATATACATGGGGAAATACAATATATATGTAGGTTTGTGTGTTTATAGAGTAATGATGATGATGAGAGAGCAACTAGGGGGCTTGGTGGATAGATTAGTAGATTAGAGTCAGTAAGACTCACATTCCTGAATTCAAATCTGGCCTCACACACTAACTTTATATCATGGGCACCTAATTTTATTTGCCTCAGTTTCTGTAAAATGAACTGGAAAAGAAAATGGCAAGCCACTCTAATACATCTATTAAGAGTCAGAGAAAACTGAAGAGCAATAACAACAATGGTGATGAAGAAAGCTAACATTTTAAAGTACTTTAAGGTTTGAAAAATGCTTTTAATCTCTCATTTGATCCCTGTATCAACTCAATGAGTGAAATTATATTATTCCCATTTGTAGAAATGAAGAAACCAAGGCTGACAAGTACTCAAGGATATACATCTAAGATAGGATTTGATGTCAGGCAACCCTGATTCCAAGTCCAGTGATACATAAGTTTGAATCCTTAAAGATGTCTCTAGATTCAGTTGGAAGGCAGCAAATCTATGCTCAATCATCCATTAAAAATTCCAAGATGAATTCAAATGGATTTGGTTAAGAGGGGACATATTGTTTTGCCAGAATGCATTCTGGCCCCCTCTAAAAGTCCCCCTGGAATCCACAGGAAGGAGAAGAATCAAGGATGAAATGTTCCAGGCATTATCACCATAAACATGGAGTAGGGTGGTGATATCCATCTGACTGGGCAGATTGTACCATTTTCTGCAAACACGGTGTGTATTATGTTCCATGGGGAACAGGCTGGGGACCACAGATGCCCTTCTCTCCCTGCTGCCCACTTGGAAGGAAGTGGATGCCTTGCCATTCTGTGAACTTTTCAAACACTCCTGTCATGTGTACACCATAGAAGAGATGCCCTTTCCCTACCCAAATGAAGTCCAAACACTCCTATGCAAGCATTCAGGCTCATTACTCATTTCCTTCCCCTTTTAAGCTTCACAGCTTCGGTCAGAACAAGCTCTCTTTTCAATATTTGGCTCCGAAGCACATCACTGGGTGATGAAGCAAAGAAGCCAAGGGGAAAAATGGCATCTCTCCGAAGAGACTTCTCTTTAATGAATCCTTCTGTTTGAATTAGTGATCATCTTGAGGGAGAGTATGGCTGAAGAATGCAGAAGTGCCAGAAAGACTCAAGAAATGCTTAAAAGAGGTGAAAGATGTTTGAAAAGAACAAAGGGTTGAGTTCAAACCACATCAATTTAAGAGACCGGAGGAAACAGGAATAGAGCAGGTCAAGTTTTTCTCAATATCTACAAACTAGTTAAAGGCTAGATAATACATATCCTGGGGCAAGCCAGAAATTGTCCATCAATTTGATTCTTATTGAAATGGAAATTATTTTCTAGGATGAAATAGAGAAAACATTTAGAAAAAAAGCATTCTGAGAGAATATGGGTCTTCTGAAAGAAATAAGTCAGAGCCATGTATCCATCTACATGTTTGGTTAATGGGATATTTAAAAGACCACAGCATTAAAGAGTCCATGTGACCCATTAAACCTTGCTACTATCAGATATGGAAAAGAATTATTTTCTTTTACCACTGATGTGGTTAGAAATCCACCTTACTTCCTATCATCTACTATGTGATCTAGAAATATGAGCTAACTTTTGACTCCTTGGTATTTTTCACTAACTCTCATTCCTGGATTTCTCTCCCTATTAATCTCTATCTCCTCTCTTCTTTGAATTCCTTCAAGCTTCACCTAAGTCTCCTACCTTCTACAAGTTTCCCAAACCCCTCTTAACCTTGGTGCCTTCCCTCCGAGATTACCCTTCCCCATTAATGCCTTATAAGAATTATTTGTTTGTAGTAGATTGCATGTTGTCCTGTTCTCCTTCATCCTCCCCAGAAGAACAGGGACAGGTTGGGGTTTGGTCTGGTTCTTTTTTTCACATTTACCTTTCTTTATTTACTTTTCCTTTTTAAAGTACCTTTGTGTCTTTAACACTTTACCTGGCAACAAGTAAGCACACAATAAATGGTTATTGACTTGACTTCTCTAGTAGTCACCCTATTTTTTTATCTTTACTATAGAAACAATTCCAGCTTCAACATAGAGCCAATTACCAGCTTCCTGATTATCAACAGATTATCTGTGCATGCCTTTTGTATATTACAATGTACTATTCAAATATGATGTTTTTATCATTAGGTAAAATAGGTGCCAGCCAAAATAATTTAATTTTAAGTACTACAGAAATTCACAATTAGAGCTTTGATATACCAAACCCTATTAAAATGCCTAGGATTGTGTGAGTGTTCAGGGAAGACTAGCACTTCGGATGTGAGAGCTTGCTGAGCCCTTTTCAGGTCTTCCCATTCACCTCTAATGTCCACCTGATCCACCCAACTCTCACCTGTGGGTTCAAAAACCTATAATTTGTGCAGTAACCACACCCTGGTAAACCAGATTGGCAGATGGGCTAAAGCAAATTAAAGGTAACTGGCAGACATCAAACCTGTCAGTAAGTTAGGGGGGATGTCCACCCTAAGTTGATCTTTTGGTAGTGATTAAATGGAACTGAGGGGCAGAGAACCTACACCTGAGGAAACAGTTGGAGACAATGGTAGATAGCCTAGTTAACCATCAAAACTCTCTTCAGAATCTAAGTAATCTTGGGGGATTGGTAAAATAAAATGCACTTGATCCTTAGGCAGTCAGGGAAAGGATGATCAGTGTTGCATAAATGCTAACTATTATCATTATGAACTAGTTCAAATATAATCTTGCATTTAAAAATCCAATTTCATAAGTATAACTATGAGAGATGAGGCTAGATACCTTTCATCAGCATATTTTAGTGAACCATGATCTCAGGAATAGTAAAATATGCTGGTCAATATTTAACAATTGACTTTCTGAAAATTAAAAAACTATGTATACTTACAAAGCACTTCTAAATTTAATCTGATATTAACATTTTCTCCAACACGAGTCTAGACAATCAACAAAACAATAAATCAAGCTTCAATTGTAGTTTGCTGGTTTGATTGACTTTCTGTAGGAAACACAAGCTGGATTCAGCATACTCTTGTATCTCAGTATAAATCAGCAGTGTAATACAGTAACCAAAAAAGGAATGTTATCCTAGGCTTCCTTAAAAGATGCTTGGACTGTGATCCAAGACAATTCCAAAGGACCAATGATGAAAAATGTAATCTATTTCTAGAGAGAAAAATGATGAATTGAGTGCAGATTGAAGCATACCTCTTTTTTTTTCTGTTTTGTATTTGTGTATGTGAGTGTTTCCTTTTGCAACATGGTTATATGGAAATATGCTTTGCATAATTTCACATGTTTAACTGATATCATATTAGCTGTCTTCCTAATGTATTGGAGAGGGGCAGGTTCAAAAGGGAGAAAATTTGGAACTCATTTTTAAATAAATGGTAAAATATTTTAAATGAAATTGAGAAATATTTAAAGAAATGTAAAAATATATTTTTTAAAACAAGTGATAGCTTTGTGAAACAAAAGCATTTCTTCCTAGTGACCATTCCCTATTAGAATTTAAAAGTTTCTTGAGAACAAGGTTTCTATCTCACTTGTATTTCTACCCCTAGTGATGGTGAATAGGAAGAGGATAGAGAAAGAAGGATCAACAGGATCAGAGAAGGAGAAGGAAAAGGAGAAAAATGAAAAGTACTTGTGGCAATAGAGACACCTGATTTTCAGTACTTAAGAGGGCAAAGAGAGTTCTTGCTTACTCAAGCATGGAGCTATGCAGTCCTGAATGTAAAGAGTTGACCAAAATCATTATATCTCTGTCCAAAACACTTTTTTTCCATTTCATGCTTTCCATCTCTTCTATAGGTCTCTTGATATATCATCAAATCAACACTGATATTGGTTCTGGAAAACACATGCCAATCATTTGCTTAAAGACCCCCACTCATTATTCTTGCCCTCATTTTTAAACCAAAATACCCAACCTTAAATTTATATACATAGCTTCCTCCAATAGACTATCAGTTACTGGAGGACAGAGACTGTCACTCTCTATTTGTATTCCTAGTGCTTAGGATGGTGCCTGGCAAATAATCTGGATGAATAAGATCCTTTATACATTTATTCAATTCAATTCAATGGAAGAGGTCTAGGAGTATTTATAGAAACTAGAGAGAGGATTTAGACTCTTGTGGGGAAAAAACTTCCAACAACTTAAGAGTTTTCCAAAAGTAGAATGAGAGACCTCAAGAAGTACTGGGTTTCCTCTTACTGGCAGTGTTCAAGCAAAGGCTTGAAGACCATTTGCCAGGGATCTTAGCTTTGTAATTTTTGTCAAGTCTCTTTACTCTTTCTTGGTCACAGTTTTTCTCATCTGAAAAATAGTAGGGGAGGGGGGCGGCTAGGTGGAGCAGTGGATAAAGCACCGGCCCTGGAGTCAGGAGTACCTGGGTTCAAATCCTGTCTCAAACACTTAATCATTACCTGGCTGTGTGGCCTTGGGCAAGCCACTTAACCCAATTTGCCTTGCAAAAACCTAAAAGAATAAAAAATAAAATAAAATAAATAGTAGGGGAGAAATCAAACAAGATGGCTGCTTAGTTCTCACCATGCTTAAACCTATCATCTAAAATCTTACAGATGTTTCTGTTTAGATATAGCTAGTTTGTACTAGGTCAGGTGCCTCAGCTCCCTTCTCATTCTCTTCAGTGATTATTATTGTCTTGTTCATTCACACTGCAATTCTGTTTTTTTCTTTTTTCCCTTGCCTTCCCCTTCCCTCATATATAACAAAAGGGAAAAGAATAAATCCAAGTCAGAGACAAGCATTAAGGGAAGAGAAAGACAGAAGCAGCAGCCAGAACACATTATTCATGTTATACATGAACTTTGAATCTACAAACAACACACACACCACACACATACACACACACACACACACACACACACACACACACACACACACACACACACTCTACCTTCCACACCTTGAGTAGAGGGAGATAGAACAGCCTAAAGAGAAAGACACTGAGTGTTAGGAGATGGTAGGGATGGGTCACCTTTAAGGAAAAAAAGCAGAAGGAAAAGTGAAGGTTGGTCTTCATAATATGCCCCAGGTCGTCTCTTCCAAGTGACTTTCATCATTTCCAACTTCCCTCCACACCTAGTTTTCCGAAAAGTATGTCAGAACCAACAACACTCATTCTTCTTTGCACTGGTTCTGTTTATAAAAGTCAAAGAGAACTAACTCACTTTTGCTTCTTTAGCACAATCCAGTTCCTCCCTAGGGCATCACCTGCACTGCTCTTCTCCCCTCCTCTCCTCCCAGATGAGCTACTGCCAAGCCTGCACCCCTCTACCCAAGATCACAATATGAGTAATAGGCATTGTACCAATTATAGTACTTTTCATTTGGTTATATTTCAGCCCTATTTGGGATTAGAGCAATTTCCTCCTTTAATTAAGTGATTAGAACTACACCTATTAATCAGATGGGATGATTGCTGACCCCCTCCCCCATACCTTTAGTAACAACCCAATTTATGTCCATACTGGAGGAAGAGCCTCTTCCTGCTTATTCCAGATGCTTTACCTTTATCTTTTACCATCTTCCCTGGTCTCACCTAAGAAGATGTCTGTTCTAAAACCAGGTCTATCTGGAGATGGTCGTTTGTTGTGCCAGAGTCACAAAGCTACTTCTCCACTTAAAAGGGACCTTAGCTCTCAAATCAGCTCCCAGAGAATCAGAAAAGGATCTCTCTCAGTTAATCATTCAATAGTAGCATCTGCCTAAGCCTCTGGCTCAGGGGGAGCCCATCCCCTAAGAAAGGGCTGTTTTCTCCAGGCACACTTGGCTGGCCAAGCTTGGGGCTAGACAGCTCTGTCCTCAGCCCTGCCTTCTGTTCGAAATTGTAACACAAGCTTCTAACATGCAAAATGCGAGCTTGGACGAGTTACTAGGATTTTAGCTGGAAATGGACCTTTTAGTTTTCTCCATAATCACCTAATAAAAGAATCCAATTCAGCAGGCCATAATTTCAACTTCATTCACTGCTCATTTCCTGCTCTCACACTGTGAAGGCCCCAAAGACACCCTGCTTCATTTGCATACATTTGCAGAGCATCCTTACATTTTTTTAAAATAGTCTTTATTGATTGTCCTCTCACTGTGTTCTGCTTGCTCCTTTAGAAATCTGAATGAAATATTTATCTGTATTTATTTCCTGGCTGTAACCGTCTTCCTTCTTCCCTTGCAGGGTGCTTTTTCCCTTCCAGCATCTCGCTTCCCACTTACCACCCCCTCCTTAGTCACTCCATGAAAACTTCCATTTGATTCATGGGGAGCCTTGTTTGCATTGGGCTCTACTGCTTCCTGATGTTTACCTGCTGCAGGCGGCCCCACCTGGGCAGAATTCTTCATTCTGAGGATGTTGTTCATCTCCCAGTTCCCATTCGAGGAGGCTGGCAGATGCTTCTGCTGGGTGACCATGTGTGGTTAATGCAGAGATTCAATCAGGATAAAATTGTATCACATCACATACACCAATCCTCAAAGCATAAAGGCCAACCTGTCTAAGGGAATCTTGAAATTAATACCTCCAACAAGGAAGACTACTAGCTGATTTGGGAAATTTCTATTCCATCCATTCCCCTTGTGCATTTATTTTCTTTCACATTTCACAATCTAGAGGTTAAAGGAAAATTCTATAATTGGGAACTTCACTCCTATTAAAAAACAAACAAACCCAGGTAAAGAAAAATTTAAAAATCTATTATACTCACCAGTGTAGGCCACTGGGCAGATTCAATTCAGGAATTTTTTTTAAAGACAAACATTTTGTAAGAAGAGCAAAGCAACCCTGATAGGTTCTTCAAATGAGGATAGGTTATAGTTTCTCAGTTCCTCCCCCATTGCAGCATCATAGGGAAATTAGGTAGGGAAATAAATGTGATGGTATGAAATTGCATTGTGACTACCTATGACTGCTGGATCCTGCAAAGGACAAAAGGATGGGTCAAAAGTATGGAAGATTGGTCAATCCTTCTCACAACAGACTGATTAATACACACCAGAATTCAAGTGTGAATGGGAAAATGGGCTCACTAGGACTGTCATCAAAATTTTCAATTGTAGGAAATATTTTCATTAAAAAGTTACTCAAATCCAGATAGTAATTTTCAGTTTACAAAGTGCCCTCTTTGCAACAAACTTATACAATTAGCATTGGGAACATTGTTGTTATCACTTTACCCATGAGGATCAAAATGATTAAGGGACCTTCCTTGACACATTACTAATAAGAGATGAAGAAAGGATTGAGTCCTCTGCCTTCTAAAGTATTCTATATAATATTCAGAAAACTTTCCTAATTCATGGATTCAAAATTCCAAATTTATTCCCTCCAGATACAGTTTTGAGACACTGTATACAGTCTATGAATTGCCTCGAAATCCCTCTTAATTCATAGAAAGATTAGTAGCTATAAAAAATCTATGTTAAAGAAACAGCTAGGTGGTTCAGGGGCCTTGGACTCAGGAGGACCTGAGTTCAAATTTGTCCTCAGACAATTAATAATTACCTAATTGTTTGACCTTCAGCAAGTCACTTAATCCCATTGCCTTGCAAAAAAAAAAAAAAAGAAAAGAAAAATCTATGTTAAGACCCTGCAATCAGAAGAAATGGAGTATTGAGAATAGGAGCAGATAACCAAGAAAGTGACACTGTCTATAAAGACTTCTCTAATTCTTTGTTTAAAAATAGTCATGGATTCATGGTTTTATCAATGCACAAGGGTTTCTAGACCCTATTAAGGCTTATAAACAACTTCCAGAGAATGGGGATTCTGGATCTTCTGAATAACTCTATAGATAAAACATCTTTCCTTAGCTCTAAACCAGGTCAAAAAGAGGCTAGGACCTAGCTGTGGAGTGCCAAGATAAAGCTAGCTAGAACTCAGACAGCTACTGTTAGTCAATCTTTTTTTTCTTATTTTTACTACTCTGAAGTAGTTTGATTTAGGTAGGTATTTTTCCTATTTCTCAGCTTTGTTTCTTGACCTTGACTGAGCTTCAATTTCTTCCCTCCAAAGAAGGAAAAAGAAATACATACATATATATATGCATATATATATATATATATATATATATATATAAACCCTACACACTCAATAATGTGAGCAAGAACAATTCAGATTATCATGTCATTCAGACCATTCCCCCAAAAAAACATATTTCCCAGAATCAAAACAGTATCCCAAACTTTTCAGAAATTTTTAGAATTATATATTTATGTAGTATTTCCAACTAAATTCCCATCTGTGGTAAAAGGACTAGCTTTTTCTCTGAAGCAGAGTCCACCAATTCTCTCAGTACCTCCTCTTCGATGGTCCACCATGATGGCAAATTAATCATTTTATAAAAAATCTCTTCACAACCTCCAAACTGCTCTCCCCCCCCACCAAAAAAAGAATTTACATACCAGATATATAATAATTACCATTCAATCCACAAAAGACAGAATTACAGACAAACTTAACATCCTAAGACCAGAGAATTCATGCTTATAGCACTCATTCAATCCCTCTTCTGAGACATCTTCTTATGTATCTATCAACATAAGGACCTGACCCTAAGGTAGGGATCTATGCTACTTCAATGACTCTTCCTGATCAACTCCTCTCACACCATCATAAGCATCAGTTGATGACTATATTCAGTCAAATGAAAGGGAAAATAGACAAAGAAATTAAGAGGGTGACCAACATGGATAGCTAAGCTACATGTGACCTGAAAGGGCACTGAAAGTGAGTTAAGTTTTAAGTCTTGTTTCCTCAGAGATACTCAGCACAGGGACTCAGACAGAGGCAGCCCCAGTCTCAGGGGTCTACACAATGGTAAAGTAGGAGGAGCCAAAGCAGTGATGGGAAAATTTTTTAAGACTATTATACAAAAGGTAGGGATAGCTATTGTACCTATAGTTTCATTGATATAAGCAAGAAGAGAAGAGGAATAATATGGCATCTGTTATGAGTTGGTAGAAGAACTTGCAATGTTACCAAAGTAACCTGTTATATTAACTTAGTGGAACTTTTACAAATAATATTTATTTCCAAAGATATAATCATAAATATGCAAATTTAGTCTCCCCAAAACATGAAAGACATAATCTTTCTCTCCTATCCTCTATTACCTCATTCAGTGAGGACAGGAAGAAAATCAGTTTCATTGTTTAACTTGGCACAGTCTCAGTTTCAAATCCAACAGCTCTCTCAGACTCAAGACCCATGCACCTTGACTTCTCAGATTATCCATGTCTGGTGTCTTTAATCCTTTCTTCAAGGATACCATTGCTTAAACTTCTGGTCCTAGAAGGATAACCTCCAGCACCTGAAACTGAGATCAAACAACATGAAACAGAAATAATCATTTGCTCCATCTAAGAGATGGAGCGAAAAAGGGGAAAGCAGGGTAAGGTAAGTTTAGATCATGGAATTCATGCTGCTAAGCACAACAGGACAAGAATCTCCATGCAGACACAAAGATAGTGGGGAAAAACTATCAGCTTGGTCTCATCAATTTTAAAAATACAGGTAGACCTGTATGTAGACAGAAACTATCACACACATAAAGTAGGGGGCACAGACTGCTATCTATTAGATAAACTAAGCATGCTCCAAAACTGGGCTGCTCTACATCTCTTTCTTCTTTATCAAATCTGGATCAAGCTTACTCTGTCCCCAAGATCTAGGGTGTCCATCCAAATTCAAGTTGCTATCTGGGCAATAGACATTCTTGATTCATTCAAAATTTCTTATTTGAATATTATTTTAATTGATTCTTTCTTCTTCAATGCCCCAAGGCAGGTGTCACTGGCACAGTGTCATCTACCAATAGGATCATATAAAGGTCCTCATTAGTCATAAAAAATCCCTTCTCTACTTGGACACTCCACTGGATCTCCCCTATCATAATGCTAAGTGATTTGTCAAGCACTTTTGTCTTCCTGTTTTATGCCCCACTTGACGTTTATTATCAGAGGGTCACTGAATGTGGTTATTACTATTGTAACATCTTCCAAGGAATCCTGAATAACTCTGACATATAGGTGTTAGATATCTTATTTTTAAAAGAGCCTTTTTCTTCTAATGAATAAAAACATTTTTTTCATAATCAACAAGAATTAGTACAATGGGAACTTAAATTCCCTGTATATTGCAGTAAATTGTCAGACAGCAAAGTTGTAGTTTATTGTTAAATATCAATTCTTGAAAGTAAAACTGACTGTCATAACTAATTTTCATAGATGAGACAGTGGCATATATGTTACGAGCTATTGATGTCTTCTAAATTACTATTTTGGGTATTAATAATGTATGAGATATTTTTTGCTCTCTTTGTATCATCTCCTCTTTCAGATACCTTGTATATGCCTCAATGCCATCACAACTGAATTCTCACCAACACAGATATTCTCCAGTACCTCCTTATTGCCTCCAGGATCAAATGCAAGATATCTTTTGGCCATATAAAGTCCTTTGTGGCAGCCTCAACCTACTTTTCAATTTTCTTATACCTTACTCCCCTACAGATCCTCTGCAATTCAGTTACATTGGCCTCCTAGCTATTCCATAACAATACTCCATCTCTCATCTCCAGGCTTTCTCTCTGGCTATCCCCATTCCTGTAATGCTTTCCCTCCTCCACCCTTTATATTGTCCTCCATGGCTTGCTTTATCAACTAAATTCCCAACTAAAATCCTGTCTTGTACAGGAAGTCTCTCTCATAGTTGTTTAGTTATTTTCACTTACATCTGACTGTGACCTATTTAGAGTTGTCTTGGCAAAGATACTATAGTGATTTGCCATTTCTTCTTTCCTCAGTTCATTTTATCATAAGGGGGCAGCTAGGTGGTACAGTGGAGAGAGCACCAGCCCTGGAATCAGGAGGATCTGAGTTCAAAAGTGACCTCAGACGCTTAATAATTATCTAGCTGTCTGACCTTGGGGAAGTCACTTAACCCCATTGCCTTAAAAAAAACAAAAAAAAAAGAAAGAAAACATAAGAAAACTGAGACAAACATGGTTAAGAGACTTGCCCAGGGTCATACAGCTAATAAGTGTCTAAGGTTATATTTCAACTCAAAAAGATTGGATCTTCCTAATTCGAGTCCCAGCACTCTGTCCACTGTGCCATCTAACCTTCCTCAACCCTTCTTAGTTCAACTGCCTTCCCTCCATAAATTATTTCCTATTTATGTAATTGCTTCATATATCTCTGTTTGCAAGTTGTCGTTTCCATTACATTGTAGCTTCCTTGAGGGCAGGGATTATCTTTTTCCTCTTTTTGTATCCTCAGGGCTTAGCATAATACCTGGCTAATATGTTTATTAATCAATGTTTATTGACTGATTGATAAATTTCCCCTTCTATTATTTAACAAAGTTCTGGAAATGTTACCAAAGCAATGACAGAAAGAAATTAAAGACAAAGATAAAAGATTAGACAATTCTACTCTTATTTGACTGATGACATGATGATTTACTTAAAAAATCACGTAGGAAACTAATTGAGATAATTAATAGCTCCTGTAAAGTAACAATATACAAAATAATTCTACCAAAAAACCTAACCATTTCTATGAAGGAATAACAAAATTGAGAAGGAAATAAAAAGAAAAACCTCAATGAAAGTAGCTACAAAATATAATAAATATCTGAGAATTTACCAAGACAAAATGAAGACATATGAATACACTTACCAAGCAATCTTCAAAGAAATTAAATAATTGGAGGGATATTCTGTACTCCTAACTAGGCCATTCCATTATAATAAAAATCAAAATAATGCCAAAATTATTTATAGATTTAGGGCTCTACCAAATTACCAAAAGAATAATTTATAGAACTCAACAAAATAAAAATAAAATGTATTTGGAGAAAGAGAATCTCAAGAAAAGTTATGAGAAAGCAATTAAGAATCAAAGGGGAACCAGAACTTCCAGATTTCAAATTAAACAAAAGCAGGAGTCATAAGAATTATATGGTATTAATTTAAAGGGGCAGTTAGGTAGCAAAATAGATAGAGCACTGGTCCTGGAGTCAGGAAGATTCATCTTCCAGACTTCAAATCTGGGCCCAGATACTTATTAGCTGTGTGACTATAGGTCAGTCACTTAACCCTATTTGCTTCATTTCCCTTAACTATAAAATTAGCTATAGAAGGAAATGACAAATCACAAAAACCTCAAATGGGGTCACAAATAGAACATATGATTAAAACAACTGAACATTGGTTTAAAAATAGAAAAGTAGATTAGTAGAACAGCTTAAGGAAGGATGAGAATAACTGAAACTAAACAATGTTTGATAAATCTAAGGCCATGTTAATTAGAATACTCCCTATTTTATTATAATTACTGAGAAAATTAGAAAGGAATTTGATTAAGAATAGATTTAGAACAATTTATCACATACCAAATAAATTTAGAATGGATACTCATCCTAAATATGAAAAGTCACATTATTAAACAATTAGAAGAAAACCCAGAGTAGGTATCTTTTACTCTTATGGCTAGGGGAAAAGTTTATAATAAAAGAATGGATTTGATTACTAAAAGAAGATAGTCTCTATTATATAAAATTGAAAAACTTTTGAAGTAAAAATCAATGCAACTAGGATAAAACAGAAGTTCTCCTTCAGGAAAAAAATCTCTGCATAAAGCATCAATGCAGATTTGAAATTAAGATGTTTGTGAAACTAAAATTTTTCATTTTCCATCAGCTGCTGTGCTTGGTTTGATTCCACCATTACCAACATCATCATCATTATAGGCTGTCCTGGAAAAACTTATCACCAAGAAACTCAACAAGATGCTTCAGTTTGATAGACACACCTCATTAGTATACTCAGTTACTTTTGCTCCTCTGATTACAGGGCTGAAGGGCAGATTAAAAAACTTTTCATAACCTCCCTTTATAGTAGTCTCAATATCTTAGCTGCATTTGCCACCAGTTCTCATAGATTTTTGACTATACCACTACCAGCACCACCACCACTGCCACTACCATCATCATCATCATCATCATCATCATCATCATCATCATTCTGATTTTATCCTGGTACCTGGTTCCTTCTGGAACCTTCTTCCTTATCCTTTTCAGATTCCCTTTGTGTATTGACATTACCATCTTTCACCATTAGATTATAAATGCCATGAGAGCAGGTATTGTCTTTCTTTTTACTTGTATCCCCAAGGAAATGCAGCAGATAGATCACAGATTTAAGAGTCAAAAGGACAGGAGTTAGAATCTGGTCTTGGACACTTGACACTGACTAACTGTCTGACCTTGGACAAGTCCCTTAACTTTGCCTCAAATCCAGAGCCATCTCCAGTCATCCTGATTCATTTCTGGCCACTGGATACAGATGACTCTGGAGGAGAAAGTGAGACTGGTGACTTAGCACAACACCCCAACACTCAAATTCAATTCATGTGCTTGTCATTGCATCATCTCCCCGGTGTCATGATCTTCCTTGCGAAGAAAGGACAAGCATCATTATCAAGCATAGTGCCCAGTACATATTTAATAAATTTTTGTTATGTAAATCAAAACACATACAAGATCAATATACCCTCCAGTGGCTAAATCGTTAATGATAAGAACAAAGTTCTCAAAGCATAATTGTAAACTATTAAAACTATTTGAAAGATTGTTCCAAATTACTGATAATAATAGAAATATAAGTCAAAACAACTCTAATGAAAACAAAGCTGACAGAAGATAGGAATAGTCATAGAGCATTTGTAGAACTGTGAAATAGTACATTTTGGAAAGCTATTTGGAATTAATTCAAGAACATGACTAAAATTTCCAATACTCATTTAACCCAGAGATTCCATTGTTAAGCATATATACCCCCAGGAGGTCAATTATAAAGATAAGGTCTGGTATACATCAAAATATTTAAAGTAGCATTTATTTATAGTAACAAATACTTGGAAATAAAACATACATCCATTGATTGGTGAGTGGCTAAACAAATTATGGTGCATGAAGGTATTGGAATATCATGATATGTAAAAAAATTAATGATGAATTTGATGAATACAGAGAACCATAGAAAGACATATGAATGGATCCAAAGTGAAGTAAAGAGAAGTAGGAAAAGAACATTAATAATCATGCTAACAACTAGGGTTTTTAGGTTTGTAGAGCACTTTACATTTGTTAACTCATTTGATCCAATAACCCTGTAGGTAATATTATTTTTAACAAAACTGAGTCTGTGAAGGTTAAATTTGACAAAGGTCACAGAGCTACTGAAATAAGATTTTAACTCATTTCTTCCCTTTTAATTGATATTTTAATTTTATAAATATATGTTATGAAAGTTTTTCAACATCCTTCCATATGTAAATGCATATTTTTAAATTATAAAATTTCCTTCCACCCTCCCTTCCCACTCCCCTACCCTCAGCAGCAGTCAGGTTAAAATTGTACATACATAATTATGATAAACATGTTTATAAATTAGTTATTTTTACTTTGAGGAATTGGGATTAAGGGAAAGAGATAAATAAGAGATATTTTTTTATAAAGTGTTCATCAGATTCTGATGTTGGGTTTTTTTTTTTTTTGGTTTAGTTGTGTTGCTTCCTCTAGATAGGGATAGCATTGTCCATAGCTGGTCTATATGGTTGTCCTGGCTCTCTGAACTGCTAAGAGAAGCTGCTTCCATCAAGGATGATCATCTCACAATGTTGCTGTTAATGTGTACATTGTTCTCTTGGTTCAACCCTTTGCTCAGTATCAGATCCTGTAACTCATTCCATGCTTCTCTAGAACCATATATGGTTTCTTATAGAAGTATAACATTCATAGTATTCATATTCCATAACTTGTTTAGCCATTACCCAACTGATGGGCATCCCCTCAATTTCCAATTCTTTGCCACTACAAAAAAAGCTGCTATGAATATTTTGGAACATGTGGAACTTTCCCCTTTTTATGATTTCTTCTGGATATAGGTCCAGAATTGGAATTTCTGGGTCAAAGGGAATAAACCATTTTATTGCTCTTTGGGTAGAATTTCATATTGCTCTCCAAAATGGCTGGATCATTTCACAACTCCATCAGCAATGCATTAATGTCTCAATCCTCCCACAACCTCTCCAGAATTGATCATTTATCCATTTCTTCATATTAGTCATTCTGATTTGTGTGAGATGATACCTCAGAGAAAGTTTTAATTTGCATTTCTTTTACCAATAATGATTTGGAACATTTTTCATATGATTGTATATAGTTTAATTTCTTAATTTTAAAACTGTCTATTCATAACCTTTGACCATTTAATTGGGGAATGACTTGCAACCTTATAAATTTAGTGCAATTTTCTCTATATTTTAGAAATGAAACCTTTATCAGGAATCCTAGCAGTTAAAATTATTTTTGAGCTTTCTATTTTACTTCTGATTTTGACAGCATTGGTTTTATATTAATTATTATATTTATTAATTAATTTATTAATTTAATATAGTCAAAATCATTTGCTTTGAAGTTTATAATATACTTTATTTCTTGTTTGGTCATAAACTTTTCCCCTTTCCATAGATCTGATAGATAATTTCTTGCTCTATTGATTTATTTATGGTGTCACCCTGAACTCATTTCTTCCTAACTTCAGGTTCATAATCTGGCATTCAGTTGTCTACAATACAGACAATAGAGTAAATGAGTGGGAAAAAACTTTCAAAAGTGAATATGGCTATGAAGTATAATGATCAAGTTTGTTCCCCAGAAAGAAAGATGAGAATAAAATCCCCTTTCTTCTTTGTGGAACTAAGAAACAATATCAATGGAATATCTTGTGTGATATTGGATTCAGTCAAAATATAGATTTATTTTGCTAAACTTTTTTATATTCTTTAAGAGATGACTTTCTGAGACGGGAATAGAAAGAGATATGTTGAAAATTTCAAGTAATTCAAAAACAAAAGATAATAATAAAAACTTCACAAAAAAGAATACCATGGAAATGCACATCATTGAGACAGTAATCTGTCTCAACCTTAAATCTATCTGAGCTTTATGTGCAAGTCTAAAATCTGTTCCTTGATTTTTGTTTTCCATTCTCAGTCAATTCATTCCATCTACATTTGTGATTTTTTCATGTCTTATTTTAATATGGCCATAAATGTGGTATCTACTTTTCCTCTCATCCCATGGCATCATCATCCTGGTTCCATTCTAACAAATTTGTACTTTCTCCTATCTCTAGTTTGGTTTCTGGGCTCCTATTTATTATTGATGACTGTTAATACTTTGTTTCCCATCATCTTATAATAGGGCAGGACATCTGTGAAAGAGGTGGGGCAGGTATAATTATTTCAATTTTACAGAAGAGGAAACAGCATGAGAGAGAGAGAGATTGACTTGTTCAAAGTCATAGAACTATCAGATGTCAGAACTGGGATTCAAATTTAATCCTCTAGAATCTAGGTCTAGTGGCTTTTCCATTGTGTCACTCTGTATCCCCATTCTTTCCTTGAGAGATAGAAATAAATAATCTAAATAGGAGTAACAGGGATCAGCAAGCATGTCCCTTCTCCCTTACTCCCAATGCAGCATACTTAGAGTTGCTATTCCTGATTCTGGTGATCACACCTGTGCTTTGGGGTATATACTTCAAGTGGTGACCCAGTGTTAAAGGGACATTCTTCTTTTATATGACATAGTATTGTAGTCCAAGCCTGTCTCAGACAGGTCTCCTGGTAACTTAAAATTCAATATTGGAACAAAATAAAATACTTGTAGAAGATCTAGCAGTTAACAAAATTACTTACTTAACCATAGCAGGGAAGAGATATTCGACAGAAATATTTAACAAGGACACAGACCTAGTTCAGCTGAGCACAGGTCCCCTGCTTCTGGGTTGACCAAGGCAATATGCTACTCAGACAAACAGGAAGCCTACCCCTTACACTAGGCCAATTCAAACTCCAGTTTAAAGAACTTTTAAGGGGAAATAAAAATGAGCTTAATGTACATGGACTGAAACCTTCATTATTGTCTAAGCACACTTGGTAAACTCTGAGTTATCCCTTAATCACTCCCCTCCATGGGGCAATAACAGATAGACAGGATCAGTTTAAGTAAAATAGAACAGACAGCTTCCTTCTCTTGGTTAAGATTCACCCAAGGGGTAAGGGTATAGTCTCTAGACTGCCACTTGGAAACCAAGTGATAAGATGGGCAGTACTCATTCCCCCAACCCTGCCTGTACTTAATTTTCTCTGAATTTTATATATACTTATAATGGAATAGAGATAGATCTTAGACCTGTGGTTTCATACAGGTATAATAATATCTGTGCTACCTACCTCATGGGGGCATTGTGAGAAAAATTCTTTGTAAATCTTGTGAGCATTATAGGAATATAATATGTCAGATACTTTAGGAGCTATAAAGAAGTTGGAGATTAAATGTTTGCCCTCAAGGGGCTTTCTGGGGAAACCATTAAAAAGAAAAATGAATGCTGTTTTTTTGTTTTGGCTTTGTTTTTTGAGTTCTATTCTAACTTGAAGTTAAAAAAATGTAGCTAGGAGGTGCAATGGATATGAATGGTGGGCTTGGCATCAGGAAAACCTGAGTTCAAATCCTAATATGTGTTTCTTCCTTCCTTCCTTCCCAATCTTTCTCTTCTCTTTGCCTTCCTTCCTTCCTTTTTTCCTTTCTTCTTTAAGTTCAAATTTTATCTGTCAGTTAATTAACAAGTTTTATGAAGCACTTAATTCAAATCCAACCTCACTTTTGTGTGACCCGGGGCAAGTCACTTGATCGATGCTTGCCTCAGTTTCCTCTTGAACTATGATTTAAGATTTGGATGAAATACTACTGTATTATAAGAAATGATGAACTTGATGATCTTAGAAAACTGTGAATAGACTTGCTTGAATTAGTGAGGAATAAAATGAGCAGAACCAAGAAAATAATATAAACAGTAACAACAATATTATTTTTAGAACAATTTGAATGACTAAGTCATTTTGACTGTTGGAAATAAACAAATTAACTACAAAAGACATATGAAAGAAGATGCTACCAGTATCCAGAGAAAAAACTGTTTAATAGAAGTATGTATAGAAAGGTTTCAAATACTTATGTATATTAATATACATATATACATATTTATATCTAATGGTAGTCATCTCTAGGATGAGAAGGAGTAGAAAAGAAAAAAGGGGGACAAGAAAGTTACATGATAATAAGATTATATATTTAAAAGGAATTTCAAAGTGTACATAATAGATTTCCAGTTTCATGTACAAGAATATTGTTTCTATCCTGTGTTATGAAAAATGCTTGTTTTATTTCTTATGCTCAGAATAAAATAAATAAAGATTTTAAAAACTATAAAATGAAACTAATTATAGTACCCACCTCCCAGCTTTGTTCTGAGCTTAAAGTGAGATATTTGTAGAGAATTTAACACAATGCCCAGCACAGAAAAGGAATTATATAAATGTCAGTATCTTTGCCAAGAAAACCCTAAATGGAGCACACAACTCATTGACTAAATAACAACATCAGTGACAAAAAGTGTATATTTCTTTTTCTTCCCTCCCCCTATCCCCCACCTCCTTCCCAATCCCTGCCACCTTCTCTCCTATATAGGTGTTGGATAAAGAAAAGCTGAAAAATAGGACTGTCCCTGTTTTCAAGAAGTTTAAAAATCTGAGGAGTGAGACAACCTGTACAAATGTATCAATAAGATTTGGATAAGATAAAATGTGGCTAGTCTAGAAGAGAAGGCTTGAAGGAGGCCTGAGCCAAGCATCTTGCAGAAGGTGACTTAAAGTAAGATGTGAAGAAGCCGGAGAAGCCATGTGGTACAGATGAAGAGGGAGAAAATACCAAGCATTAGGAACAGCCAGTGAAAATACCCAAGTCAAGAGATGGAGTATCATGATCAAAGAACATCAAGGAAGCTGGTTTCACTGGGTAGAAGGAAATATGGAGCAAATTACAGTGGAAAAAGTCTGGAAATGGAGGTAGGGATAGGGTATAAAGGACTTTAAGAACAAGTGGAGGATTTTATATTTATTCCTGGAGGCAAACAGGAGCCTATTTATTTATTGAATAGGGAAGTGATATAGTCAGACCTGCCCTTTAGGAAGATTACTTT
This sequence comes from Macrotis lagotis, assembly GCF_037893015.1. Taxonomy (NCBI): domain Eukaryota; kingdom Metazoa; phylum Chordata; class Mammalia; order Peramelemorphia; family Peramelidae; genus Macrotis; species Macrotis lagotis. The sequence continues at coordinate 174,035,157 of NC_133658.1, read as the reverse complement.
GGCAACTGAGAGGAGAATGGACAGGAGTAAGAAGAGACTTTAGGCAGGGAGATCCATGAGAAACTATTGAAAGATTCTAATCTTGAGTTATAAGAGCTTGCATCACAGTGGTGACAGTGCCAGAGGAGAGATGAGAGCATGCATATAAAAATATGTGATGAAGAAACAGACACCATAGTATCTCACACTGTCTCTCTCTGACCTTGTACCAAATGCTAGTATACATTTTCATTGAGGAGTTTCTTCACTGAAAGTTTTGTATACCAATAAAATCAAAAGGTAGGAAAAATATTATATATATTATATTTATAATGCATTTATAATTTATAATGTATTTGTATTTCATTATTATATAATTGTGTATAGAACTTATTACACATACATGCACATATATATTAATTAATACACATGATGCATACATTTATGTATACAGGCATAGTTCCATACATTTTTCTGATGAGGAAAAAGAAAGTGAGAAGGTTAAATCAGCCATGGAATCAGCTGTTAACTTGTATCAGAAAGAATTGGAAGTACTGGCACAGACATCTCTGAGCATCAAATTCTGATATTGGTCCAGCTGTGTAAGGTCCAATCTGTCATGAGCACCTGCTATCTATGGATAGTAGCTATGGATAGAGCATCTATTGAAAGTGACCAGCATACCCCCACCACCAACTCCCACCATATTCATGCACACCTGTGCATTCTGGACAGACAGAATGTACAATGTAAGCTAGAAACGGTTGTTAAGCAAAGAACTGCCAGAAGTCTACTTAACAACCTGTTTTGATCGTGTCTATTATGAGTAGTAGAGCAAGAAGAATAGAAAGTGGGAGGGAGGGTAAAATTGAACATGAGAGAGACAAAGAGAAACAGGGATAGGAAGAGAAAGAGGCAAAAACAGACAGAGACAGTCAGGGGCAAACATAAACCCAGAGCTCCTGTCAGCCCAGTTCTTTTCCTCTCCTTCAAGCTTGTTCATTCACCAGTTTTGCTGACTTTGTCCTCTTCTCTCTTCTTATCTAAATTCTACCTGTTAATCTTTATCACAATAAAATGAGTTGCTGTCAATATTTATATACATATGACTTCTTTTCCACTTTCTTCTATCTCTTTGGAATATAGGACTAGTTGTAACTCTGAGGCAGAGAATATACACAATTTTGCAACTTTTGGCACTGGATGAGATATTTCTTTTGGGACACAGCCAATGCAGGAATATGATTTCCTTGACTATGTATGTTTGTCATGATAGTATTTTTCCCTATTGTGGCGAAGGCATGGAAGAGAAAATAATTTTTTTGTTCATTGAAAAAGTTAAACTTAATTTAAAAAAATATAAATAAAAATAAAAATAATAAATTACTCACAATACAGCTCAGCCTATTTCACTCTCCCTAGTCCTCTACTTCACTGTCTCTCCCTTTTTAAAACAATTCTTTAAAATGTATAATTTATACATATTTATATATGCATTTTTCTCAACTAACAAGCATTTATTTTCTCTTCCTCTTGCCCACATTCCACCTTCCCCTCTCCACTGAAAAGTAGAAATAAAACTAAAAGCCTTGTAATAAATAGGCATATTCAATAAAAACAAATTCGCTTATTGGTCATGTCCCAAAATTATTAGCTTACAGTTTTATGCATGTTGGTCCAACAAATTGTCATACTATGATCTGGGATCATCTTTTAACTTAAACAAGAGAAATCTCAAAAAAAGGACATAATAGCTGTCTTCAAGTATCTAAAGAAAAGTTATTGTTGGCAGAGCCAAGATGGTGACAGAAGAGCCTTTCCTAGGTGTTCTTTCCATGATATTTCAAAAATCATAAAATTATGACTCTAAATTTTCGAGAGACAGAACCCACAGAGGGCTCCAGTGAGGCAATTCTCCAGACCAAGGTAACCTGGAAAATAGTGTAAAGGCTCTGCTCCATGGAGTTAGAGGGGTGGCCTGCCAGAATGAAGGAACTTCAGCCTCCTGCAAGCAGCCCCAAGGCACCTGGTAGCCCCGGCTCGTGGCAGTGGGGGCAGTTTCCTGACCTACACAGCCCAGGGAGGACAAGGCACAACTTGGAAGATCAGCAGGGGGGACCTCTGCCAGAGCAATCAGTGAAGCCCAGTCCTCAGGGCACTCAGCAAACAGTAGTGGCCATGGCATCCCAGATACAGGAAATGGAAGCAGGCGGAGTTAGTAAGCAGGAGCCCCCAGACAACTGAGCCTTGAGTGCTCACCCTACCAAGGTAGGGGAGTGGAGAGAGACTTCCAAGGTCTGTCCTCTGTATCTGGAACAGGACTCTGGGGCCCTGACTACATTCAGATCCTGTTCACAGTCTAGGCCCCCCATAGAACAGCAGGGCCCCCCCCACCTCAGCCCTGTGGCAGAGGGGTACATTTATGGTCATTCACAGACCAGGAGGGAAGACAGTGCCTCACACACTAAGATCCTTATGGGGGTGTCCCAATAATACTCAAAAGCTCAGGAAGCACCCCAAAACCAGGCACAGGATAGGGAAATGAGTAAACAGAGAAAAAAGAGGAACACCATTAAAAATACATTGTCTATGATCCCAAGAAGCATCAAAATACTCAATCTGAAGATAAGGAAGTCCAAGCTTCGGCATCTAAAGACAACAAGAAAAACAGAAATTGAGCTCAGGCTATGACAGAGTTCAAACAATATTTTGAAAATCAAGTAAGGGAGATAGAAGAAAAATTGGGAAAAGAAATGAGAGAGATGCAGGAAGAACATGAAAAAGAAGTCAGGAGCTTAGTCAAGGAGATCCAAAAAAAAATGCTGAAGAAAATAACATGTTAAAAACCAGCTTGGGTCAAATGGATAAAACAGTTCAAAAAAGTAATTGAGGAGAAGAATGCTTTAAAAAAACAGAATTGGCTAGATGTCAAAGGAGATAAGAAAGCTCTCTGAGGAAAACAAATCCTTCAGATATAGAATGGAGCTAAAGGAAGCTCATGACTTAGTGAGAAATCAAGATATAATACTTTACCACCAAAAGAACAAAACATTAGAAGAAAATGTGAAACATCTCATTGAAAAAACTACTAATCTGGAAAACAGATTCAGGAAAGAGAATGTAAAAATTATTGGAATACCTGAAAGTCATGATCAGAAAAAGAGCCTTAACTTCATTTTTAAAGAATTTCTACAGGAAAATTACCCAGATATCCTAGAAGCAGAGGACAAAATAGAAATTGAGAGAATTCACCAATCTCCCCTGGAAAGAGATTCCAAGAAAAACAACCCCCAGAATACTATAACCAAGTTCCAGAACTCCCAAGTCAAAGAGAAAATATTACAAGCAGCCAGAAGGACACAATTCAAATATTGTGGAGCTGTAGTCAGAATCACACAGGACTTAGCAGCAACTACATTAAGGACTTGTAAGGCTTGGAATATAATATTCCAGAAGGCAAAAGAGCTTGGAATGCAACCGAGAATCAACTACCCAGCAAAACTGAACATTTTCTTCCAGGGGAAAAGATGAACTTTCAATGAACCTGGGGAATTTCAATTGTTCCTGTTGAAACAACCAGAGGTGATCTTCAAACACAGGACCTAGGTGAAGTATAGGGAGTGGATGAGAAGGGTAAAATATAAGGGATTTAACGATGATGAACTGCATGTATTCCTGCATAGAAAAATGATACTTATAATACTCATATGAAACTTCTCATTTAATAGAGCAAGTAGAAGGAGCTTTTATAGATGAAGCACAGGAGAGAGCTGAATTTGAAGAAATAATATAATATAAAAATGGAGTCCGTGGCTAAAAGGGAAATGTAATGGGAGTGAGAGAAAGGAGAGATGGAATTATATTTCATATAATAAGATTTTTTATTGCAATGAGCTATTGCAATGATATGAAAGGGGGAAAGGTGGGGGGGAATGAGAAAACCTTCGCTCTCATCAGAGGTGGCTCGGAGAGGAAACAACATATATACTCCATGGGGTATAGACATCTAGAGTATAAAGGAGAGAAGGGGGACAGGGGGAAGGGGGGATGTGAGTGTTGGAGGAGAGGATGAACCATGGAGGAGAATGGTCAGATATAACACATTTTCTTTTTTACTTCTTGAAAGGGGCTGGGATTGGATTGCCTATCTGGGACCAATGGCCCAGGTGGTTGCTGGGCCTCTTGGCCCCAGGGCCAGTGATCAGTCTTCTGCACCACTCAGCTACCCTACAGCACATTTAAGAAGAGGCACAGAGTGAAAGGAGAGAGAAAATATAGTATATGGTAGTGGGGAGGTATGAATGGAGGGAATTGTGCTCAGCAATGGCAACAGTGGAAATATATGGAAGTTGCTTTTGTGATGGACTTATCATAAAGAATGTGATCCACCCATGAAAGAGCTGGTGGTATTGGAACAAAGACTGAAGCACATTTAAAATTTTTTTCTCTTTCCTTTACTTTATTGCTCATGAGGGTCTATATTTTTTGAGGGGAGGGATTATTATGTTTACTCTTAAACAAGAATATTTTAGTAATGTATATAAAATTTGTATATATATACATATACACAAATTGGAAAAAAAAAAAGAAAAGTTGTTGTTGAAGTAAATTCAATCATATCCAATTCTTCATGATCCCTTTTTGGAGTTTTCTTGGCAAAGAAACTGGAATGGTTTGCCATTTTCATCTCTAACTTATTTTACAGATGAGAAAACTGAGGCAAATAGGAATAAGTGACCTGCCCAGGGTAACACATCTAGTAAGTTATTTTTTTAATGAAAGAAAAAATTCTTAATAACTAGAACTATGCAAAAGTAGTCTAAATTGATTTGAGATGTAGTAGTTCTCACTTATTAACTATCTTTGGGGCTATTGCTAGATGACAACTTTTTGGAAAGGTACTAGGACATATTCCTCGTTAGATCTAGCTTAGATTAAATGATTTCTGTGACTTTTTTCTAACTTATAGATTTGTGACCATAATACTACTTCTGGGCTCATACAAACACACACACACACACACACACACACACACACACACACACACACACAAACAGACATACATACACAGTGTCCAGGGCAGTCCATAGTATTTCATATATTTATACTGTATAATTTATTGATTAAACAAATTAAATATACCCTCCCTGGGTTCAACTGCAGATAGGATCCAAGAAATTGTAAATTTAGTTCCAAAGGAATGTGTTAAGTACCTGGCACAAAGACAAAAATGAAAACAGTTCTTCCCCTCAATGAACTTACATTTCATTCATCATCATCATCATCATCATCATCATCATCATCATCATCATCATGTCATCCAGTTCAATCACCAACTTTTGCCAGGGAAAGACTGGAAACTGAAGGGGGATTAGATGTCAGAACCAGAGGCAGGAATGATTGAAACAAAAATTTGAGGGTTCAGAGAAAAAGGAATTATCAAATCACTGGAGAGTGGAAAATTGTAAGTCAGAGGTTCAGGTTAAATTAGATTTTCTAGAGAGATCAATGGGGCAGCTAGGCAGTTCAATAGTTAGAATACTGGGCTTGCAGTCAGAAAGATATAAGCTCAGATTTGGCCTCAGACATTGCTATGCGATCCTAGACATGTTATTTAACCCAGTTTCTCTCAGTTTCCTCAATTGTAAAATGAACTGGAGGAAATGTCAAACCACTCTAGTATCTTTACCAAGAAAATCCCAAAATGTGATCATGAGCAATACTATTTGACTGAAACAACTGAACAACCACAAAATAACAGAGCAGATCAACAGTAACAATATCTCTTGTAAGCTATTGACTTGTTCAATCAAATTCTTAAATACTAGGGCATCTCCCATTCTCATTCCACCTTCCTCTGAAACACAGAACTCATTATTTCAAGAAGTAGAACAAAAAAGATAAAAGGATCAGATTCCTAGAAAAGAGATCAACAAACTTATGAATGACATATCACTGTCAACTAAGAGAATCTGGGGATATCTCACCTTTATGAAAGAAGCAAGAAAGGTAGCAATGGAGAAAGCAATTATTCTCCCCTTAAGGGGAAGGAAAGATTCTGTTGGCAAAAGAGCATTTGATAGGATAGACCAGAGGTTGGGCTTATATCAATTCTTGCATTTTTATGTTCTTTGCTAATTATAAAGTCAAAAAACTTACAGAAAAAATATAGATATAAAGAGAATGTGGAATAAGCAGGATCATATAGAAGTGAATGAGAGAATGTGAGTGTTAAAGAATAAACTCATGTATTGTGTGTGTGTGAGAGAGAGGGAGAGAGAAGAGAAGAGAGAAATTTTTTATTTTTTCCAAATTCCTCTCATTCCTTGCTCTGCATAGTTGCAGTGATGTTCTGGGAGGCAGCAGGTGCAGTATCTTGTACACTGTGACTTGAGATCAGCCCAGAATTGGATGCATTACAACTGACTGGTGGGCACATCTCTGACCCCAGATTGGATGCTGCCCTCCCTTTCCAAGCAGCTGGTTTTCAGAGATTGAACTGTACTTTCCAGGCTATAGTATGTGGCTTTAGATACATCAGTGGCTCATATACTTGGAAACCTGAATGTTTTGACTGCTCCCATTGGAACTAAAATATTGGCAGATACCTGTGGTGGGGCTGCAATAATGAATACCACATGTTTGGGGAAATGTCACTAAGCTAAATAACTTCATGAAGAGAAAATTACTTCAAAAACCCACAGAGAAAAAAGCAAATGAATCGATTAAGATTCTAATTGTTTGCCTCCTTCCACAGTTATGAACTAAAACAGTCTCTAATTTCTATTATAAGACAGAGCTTAGGAAAAATAATTGATTTTGATTAAATGCATCTTCATATTTTGAAACTTGTAAACTTAGGTATAAAATTAAGACCATAAATGAACAAAAATCTCAACAGTGATGGAAATTGTGAACAGAATAGGGAATTCAGATTGTATGAGATAAAGAATGAGCAAGCAGGTTATAGTCCTGTGTAAAAAAGGTGGAAAGATAGATTGATAGACAATAAATAGACAGACACAGACATACAGATAGATAGGTGATAGATAGATTGATAATTTCTTAAGTGCTTTACTCCATGTCCTATAAAAGGAAGATAAAAAAAACAGATAAATAAGACACCCCTGCCCACAAGAAGTTTATCTAATGGGAAAAGACAACACATAAAGGAGAGCTGGAAAGGGAAAGCAGATTGATTATATATATATATATATATATATATATATATATATATATATATATATATATATAGAGAGAGAGAGAGAGAGGAGAGAGAGAGAGAGGGGGGGGGGGGGGCGGGAATGGCCTAGTTAAAGTGGAGGTACATTAGAAGGTTGCCTATCAGAGCCCAGAGTGATTCTAGGCAAGAGTTCAAAGTGCCTTGGTGAAGTGATTGAACTGATAATCCAAATGGAATACAGACTGAATTAAATTTAGCAATGGAAATGTAGATAAAAATGGAAACAATTTCCTTTGATAATCAAGAAACTGGTATGATACTACCTAGCTGTTTGTCTAGAAGTAACCTTGGCTTAAATTTCTAGTAAAGTTCTAGAATGCATCCTCAAATACCTGGATCGATGTCAGCAAAATATTTGATAAAGATTCTCATGTGATACTTATGGTTAGAATATGGGGTAAACAGTTGAATCAGGTGAAATTGGATAGTAAACCAACTAAATTTCCAAATACCAAGAGTAGATTAATGACTCCATGTCAGCTTCTAGGGAGCCTTCAAAGGATTGCTTCTTCTATTCGTTGTCCTCAGATCTGTGCTAATGAATGTTTATCAATGAGTTCAATAATAGCATTAGATAGTATCAAGTCTGTAGTTGGTGCAAAACTTAGAGGGAGCTGGTTAATGGTCAGGACTGCATAAAGATTTTTATAATGACAGGCTAAAATGGAGTAAAAGTAATAAGGTGAAATTTCATTGAAATAAATATACCATCCTACACCTGAGTTCAAAAAATCAACTTCACAATAACAAGGTAAGGAGACATGAATGATTAAATGACTGTTTTGGTAAAAATAGGCTTTTATTGGACTAGAGGAATAATGATATTGTAACTAAAAAAGCTAAAGTTAATCATCCTTACAATATAGTTGTTACTGTGTATATTGTTGTTCTGGTTCTTCTCACTTCACTTTGCATCAACTCACATAAGTCATCACAGGCTTTTCTGAAATCATCTTTTTTTTTTCAGTTTTTATAATACAATGTAGTCCATCACAATCATATACCACAATTTGTTCATAGTCATTTCTCAGTTGATGGGCATGCCATTAATTTCTAACTCTTTGCCAGGATAAAAAGTCTATAGAGGTCCTTTACCCCTTCTTTGAGCACTCTGGGGTAAAGAGCTAGGAACTATGTTCTAGGTCAAAGGGTATGCACAGTTTTATGACCCTGTGGAAATAAATTATTCCCTAGAATGGTTAGACCAGTTCACAACTCAACCAATAATGCACTAGTGTCTCAATTTTTCCATAATCTTCTCAGTATTTCTTATTTTTTTCTACTATGCTAGCCAATTTGAAAGGTACATTGTTTTAATTTGCATTTGATTTAGTATTTTTTAATGTGATTTGATAGTTTTGATTTCTTCTTATGAAAACTGCCCATTCATATCCTTTGACCCTTTTCCAATTAGGGAATATCCCTTAATTTTATAAATTTACCTCAGTTCCCCATATATTTGAGAAATAAGGACATTATAAGAGAAAGTTTCTGTTTCCCATTTGCCACCTAATTTTGACTACATTAGTTTTGTTTAAGCAAAAGGTTTTTTATTTCAATTAATTAATATTAGATATTTTACTTTCTGTAATCCTCTCTATTTTTTGTTTGGCCATAAACTCTCCTCTAATTCATATATCTAACAACTTTGTCTTTCTAGTCTCTCCTAATTTACTTATGATAGCATCGTTCATATCTAAATCATTTATCCATCTTGACATTATCCTAAAATATAGTACATATTTTTCTATGCCTAATTTCTTCCAAATTGCTTTCTACTTTTCCTGTCATATGCCAAAAGGTGAGTTCTTACCCAAAAATCTTGTATAGATTACTATGACCATTTATTATTGTGTATACTTCATTTATTCCACTGATCTACCACTCTGTTTCTTAGCTGGTATTAGATCGTTTGTAGCCTGTATCAGATTCATTTGAATCTGAAACTGCTAGGCTTCCTTCAAATTATTTTTTCATTGATTCTCTTGATATTCTGGACCTTTATTATTTTTTCTAGTTCATTAAATAATTGGTAGTTTTGTTGCTGCCATTTTTATAATATTGCATCAGTTTACCTATGAGAAATGAACATTTCTCCAAGTGTTTAGATCTTTATTTTTGTGAAGTATTTTGTAATTGTCTTCATATAATCCCCAGTTTTGTCAGCATATTTTATATTGTCTTCAGTTATTTTAAGTGGAATTTCTCTTTCTGTCTCTTTCTACTGAGTTTTGTTTGTATTTTACAAAAATGCTGAAGATCGTTGTGGGTTTAATTTATCTTACAAATATACTGAAGTCGCTCAATTTTTCAACTAGTTTTTTTTTGATACATTCACTAGAGTTCTCTAAATATCCCATCATATCATCTGCTAAGAATGATAGTTTTGTCTTCTTGCATATTTTTTATTTCTTCAGTTTCTTTTTTTCTTATCTTCTAGTATAAATACTGAATAATAGTGGTAATAATTCTTATTTTATCCCAAACTTATTGTGAAGGCTTTAAGTTTATACCCATTAAAGACAATGTTTGCTCTTTTTTATAGATTACATCATTTTAGAAAAGTTTAATTGGTTATTATGCTTCCTTGTGTGTGTGTGTGTGTGTGTGTGTGTGTGTGTGTGTGTGTGTAATAGGAATGAATGTTGTGTTTTATCAAAAGAATTTTTTGCATCTATTGATATAATCATATAATTTTTATTATTGCTGCTACTGGTGTAGTTAATTATGCTGATAGTTTTCCTAGTCTTGAACCAGCCCATGATTCCTGGTATAAATCCCACCTGATATGTTGCATGATCTTTGTGATTCATTGCTTAATGTCTTTGCTAGGATTTTATCTAAAGTTTTTACATTTAAGCTTAACATAATTGTGCATGTTTAACTATATCAAATTGCTGGGGGAGCAGGGAGGGAAAAGAGAAAAAATTTACAAAAAGTAATATGTAACTGGAAAATGTTTACATGTAACTGGAAATTTTTTTAAATACCAATAAAATTGGGCTGCTATGCCATTTGGCACATATATGTATAGCACTGAAATTATTTCTTTAACTTTGATCCCTTTTAGCAAGATGTAGATGCTCTACTTATCTGTTTTAATTAGGTCTGTTGTTTCTTTTGTAATGTCTGTGATCATTACTGTTACTTCTGACATTTCAATAAGCTGAAGTGAAAAAAATAGATTCTACTCCAGTCCCTTATTCTAATTCTATGTGTATCTCTCTATTTCAAGTGTGTTTCTTGAAAACAACAGATTATTGGATTCTGGTTTCTAATAAATTCTGCTATCAACTTCCATTTTATGAGTGAACTATTATCATTCAAATATATCATTATGATTACTAATGATACAATTTCCTTCATCCTATTTTCTTTTATTTATCCTTCTCTCTCTCTCTTCATCCTAAACTTCTTCTAAAGTCTGTTTTGTTTCTTACCACTGCAGTCTTTTAATCTTTGCTCTCTTTTATCACTATATACTTCCTTTTCTCTTATCCCTTTTCCCTCCTACTTCCCTATAGGGTCAAATAGATTTACCTGATTGAGGGTGTATGTGTGTATATGTAAACATTTTTATATAAAAATATACATAAATATTTTTCCTCTTTGAACCAATTTGGAAGTAGATGAGGTTCAAGTATTGCCCAACCCCTAACCATGACCATTTCCCTCACTACTGTAAAAAATTTTCCATGAATTCCTCTTTGGTGAGAAATAATTTTCTCCATTCTTCCTCCCCTTTCCCTTTACCCCCCCCCCAGGGTATCCTTCTTTATTAATCATCCAATTTTGGTTCCAAACTCCCACATAATTTATTCTTTCTTGTGCTCTCTATGTATAAGTCTTCTATCCCAACATAATTGATTCTTTCTTATGCTCTCTATGTATAAGTTGTCTAATTCCCCTAATAATGATAAAACTATTAGAAGTTACATTATCATCTTCTTTTAGAGAAATGGAAACATTTTAATATTATTCAGTCCCTTATAATTACTCTAAGGTTTTATATTTGAAAGTCAAACTTTCTATTTGACTCTGATGTCTCCATGAGGAATGCTTGGATGTTTTCTATTTAATTAAATATCCATTTTTTCCCATAAAGGTTTATATTCAGTTTTGCTGGGTGGGTTATTCCTGATTGCAGTCTCAGCTGTCTTGCTTTCAGAATATCATGAGTGATATTCTCCTTTAGCCCTCTGCTAAATCTTGTGCAGTCTGAACTGTGGCTCCATGGTAAATGAAGAAGAAAAAAATTTCTATCTGCTTGAAGTATTTTCCTTTTGACCTAGAGCTCTTTAATTTGGCTATAATATTCTTGAGAATTTTTATTTTGGTATCTCCGGTGGTGATTTTTTCAACTTCTATTTTACCCTCTGATATAGGACATCAAAAGAGCTTTCCTTGATAATTGCCTTAATAATTTCTTGAAGTATTGTGTCTATGGTTTTTTTAACCTCAGTATTCAGGTAATCCAATAATTCTTAAATTATCTCTTCTTAATCTATTTTCCAAGTCAGGTGTTTTTCAACTGATGAAGTATTTCACATTTTCTTCTTTTTTTAATTCTTTTGACTTTATTTAATTATTTCATGTTTCACAGAGTAATTATCTTCCACTTGCCAAAATCTAATTTTTAAGAAATTATTTTCCTCAATGAGTTTTTATATCCTTTTTTTGCTTTTTAAGGAAGCATTTTCATTATTGAAGTTTTGTGCCTCTGTTTTCAATTGTTCTGTTTTAAGGTGTTATTTTCTTCAATATTTTGTGCTTTTTACATGTCTTTCCATAATTTCCTTCTTTTATTTGCATTTCTTTACCCAATTTTTCCTTTTACCACTCTTATTTGACTCTGAAAATAATTTTTAGCTCTTCTAGGAATTCTGACTGGACTTATGGCCAAATCACATTTTTTTCTTTGATCCTTTGTTTATATTTATTATGACTTCACAGTCTTCTGAATTTGTGTCTTAATCTTTCCTATTACCAGGGCAACATTTTGGGGCCAGGTTCTTTTGTTATTGTTGCTCATTTTCTACTCTATTTCTTGATTTTGAATTTTATGTTAAAGTCAGGATCTGTTCCCAGGTTGGTAATGGTGGGGTAACTTTAGACTATTTCACAGTACTATTTAGGGCTAACTCTGGGAGTTTGGAAATTTTTGATGTTTCCAAAGTGGTGTGATTTGGGATGGATGTGTTTACCACTCCCCTTGTCTGTATTTGGGCTTACCAAGGAAGTATCCCTGATTCTTGGGTTTTTGATCTATATTTCTCCTGAGAGTCTCTGATCACTTGGAACCAGAAGTAATCCCATTCCTCAGGGCCCAGCTCCCTCACAAATGAAAGTGCTTCTCTCCACTCTTGAATTGTGATCCAAAAGTGAGTGTAGGCCAAAGAGTTGCCAACTAGTGCCTAGTCCTATATCTAGTGCTAGTTTAGGGGCAGCCTATGGCTTCTTTCTCACAAGTTGCCAAATCCCCTTATACCATATCTGGCTTGATAGCTTTTGAAAGTGCTGCTACTTCTGTCATCACATCTAGTCCTATCATTGGTATTCCATCCACATGGAATCTGGACCAATCTCTACCCTTGTGTTTCAAATGTCTCCTCCTAACTTGCTGAATTGACTTAGGCTGGAAGATGTCTTATTCTAACAGGCTGTTGGTTCTGCCACTCCAGAATTTGATTTGAGGGAATTATCTAAAAGTTGTATGAAAGAGAATTCTGAAAGAGTTTGGCTGAATATTTTATCTACTCTGCTATTTTGACTCTGTCACTGAAAGTCCCCTTAAATTATTCTTGATAATTAATTGCCAAATTTCATAATGCTGAAGGTTTCAAATTCTCTAAATTTGGATCAAGGCAAAGCCTCAATAACTACATGCTATGACTTTACTCATGAAAATCAGTTGTACCAAATGAAGATGCTTAGCCTGAAAAAAAGATTAAGGAATAGTAAAGGGAAACATGATAGCTATCTTAAGATACTTGAAGGATTATTATTTGGAAAAAGCATTTGACATTTTTTGATTGATTCTGTGTGTTGGGGATGGAAGGAATTAAGAGTAGTGACTAAAACTTTTTGGTGGAGCAAATTTTTTTTAAAGAAAAACTTCTGTAATGGAGGGCCAGGAAAATAAACAGAGCCCCTAGGTTTAGTGGTTCTCCACATGATATAGGCTTGGGAGCTTTATTTCTCAAATAGCTATAACATCTAAAGGAAGTGCCTCTGAAAGACTATGGAGCATTCATTGACATTCTGTGACTCATTCTAGCTTGCTAACTATATGGTGAAGAGAAAGCTCTTTGGTTGGTTGTGGAAACTTTTTAAAAGATTGTTATGCATCAGATACTCTCTCTTATTCTTAGGTAATGTCAGTGAAACTTTCATGGCATTCAAGGGGAAACCATTCAGTAAGGTGAAAAAGGTTTGGGACCTCCACTTCCTCTGAGATCATATGTCCATATGAAAGTACCCTGGTCTTTGATATCTGTATTTGTGCTCATCTGTTAAAGATGAAGGTATTCAAAGCTTTGCTCCTCAGAATTTTAGAAGACTTACAGAGTAAGCTATAGTAATATTAGAGTCAAAAGTGAAGGTCTTCAGCCAGAATAACATGAATGTACCAAGAAGGAAGGCATTCCCTTTAGGAGGAACCCAGTCCCTCAGAAATTTTTAGGATCCCAAACCAACTGAAGCTAAGACAAGTATTCACTCATCAGAGATGATATTTTTGAAAGTCAACTTGATGGGACTGATATGATATGGGAACTAAACTGAATTTTGAGCCAGCAAAACTTTATTAAAATTTTTCAAAAATTTTGTTATAATATTATCTGTAACTATCTTCATGTGGCTAGAAATTCTCTAAACCAAAGCTTACTATAGGTCATGTTGACTTCAGAGACACTCCTGGAAAATATAATCCAGTGCAAGAAATTCTTAGATCTCATTCAGGTATTACTTTAGATCCATGCAGGTCTTGGATTGAAAATGTTTGTGCTTCATGACTAAAATAGAAATATGCTAAACATTATTGTACATGTACAACCTGCCATGGAGATGGGGGAGAAAAATGGAGAGTAGTAGAAAAATATGGAGCTCCAAAGCTTGCAAAAGCATAAATATAAACAGCCATCTTTGCATGTAATTGAACAAAACAAGAATAATTTTTTTTAAACAGAAAAGCAAATGTTTGGGGTTTCCTCCAATGAATAACTTTTCTTTTTGACTTTACCTAAATTTTATTAAATGTTTATAATTATCTACTAATATACATTTCAAATAGATTGCCTAGAGTAGCAATTTATATGCTTGTATTTTGCTTGAACTCCATAAAATGTTAGACTTAATAGTGATATGGAGAAGTAACCACATTATTTTGGCTCTGTCCTCTCTGCAGAATGATTTAATAAAAATCTTTCTAAATTTTTTTTAAGGTTTCAGTTTGGTTATTGACCAACAACTCCCTCTTAAACCAAGATGGTAGAGAGGAAATATACTCTATAAAGTGGGGGCAGGGGTAAGGCTTGTTCTTTGTTTCTGTTATAATCTTTGAAATAAATGTCTGTAAAAGTCAATTGATATTCAGGGGTTAAATGGAGTTGGGACACTAACTATTGGCACTTAACAACAAAAGAACACAGTCAGTAGGGACCTGGACTGATGCCACTACAACAGAAATAGCTTATAACCCCATCAGAGTACTTTAGAACCCTAAGGGGCACTGAAGCAGACCTGAGTGGGGGGAGAAGGAGAGGAAGAGGGAAAGGAGAGAGGAAGGGTATGGAAAGAAGCCTAATAATCATAATAGAAATATCAAAAATGTAGTGGACAGCTAGGAAGTGATAGATTCCTCTTACTAGATGTTTTCTAGTTTACAAAGATGACTACTTTGGGAAAAATTAAAAATGGAAATTTCTATATCAATTTGAGCTCTGAAGTCCTGAGAACAAAACCCAAAATCTAAAGAAAAGTTTTACTCTAAGATAATGTTTCTGTGACCAAAGCAAATGAAGAAAAGAGTATGGACCTGAATCAATGTTCAAGAGGTCTAAAAGACTCCTTTCCAAGTCTCAGCACATTAAGGTGAAAAGATTAATGACCAATGATTGGTCCAAATACAGTGTCAAATCAAATACTATCTTAGAGGCACATTTTGATCTTCTGTTTGCTGAATGTATAGAAAAGTGGTTCATAATTATAAGCTGCATTGACCTGGGTGATAAGGGGATGACTAATATATGCCAGAAAGAGATGATAGTGTAATGGGAAGAAATGTTGGATGTGAAATCAGAAAACTTAAATCTGTGTCCCAGTTCTTCCACTTAATAACTATGTGACCTTTGACTGTTCTGAATTTCAGTTTCCTCATCTATAAATCTGATATGACAGTGGATTGATAACTTCCTTTATTGAGTCATGCAAGAATCAAATGATCAAATCTATGTCAAAGTCCTTTGCAGCCTTAAAGTATTGTATAAATATGAACTATCATTAATATGGCTTAGAAGGAAATCTACTTTTTAAAAATTTATACCTTAGATATAATTAAACTTTTTGCTTTGTATGGCTTGATTTGATTTAAGAGCCTATATGAAGAAAATTTGCCCACTAAATAGCTCTAGACATTGCCTGAAATTCTTCATGTCACTTTATGTCATTACTTGACATTTTTTATAAATGGGAATTAGGGCAAAGCTAAGATGGGATGGTAGCATGAAGAATCTCAGTGAGCTTCACATTCCCCCTCTAGAAAGTACACCAGACAAAATCATGATGGGAACATCCAAAACAAAGTTCAGAGTAAGACATAGGGAGATACTTGGAGAGATGTGTAGACTGTGTGGAGATGGAGTATGACCAGGATATGCTTTTCAGAGGACTGTAGCTCCCAGGGAGAGTTTGGACACCCAGGCAAAACAAAGTTCCAGACCCATAATGGGTCTCCGCAACTTTGTGCAGTGTTTGGAAACAAGTAACAACTGGAAGGTTTGTTCGCAGTTACACAGTTCTAAGCCACAAATCCAGAATGGTCTGAGGAAATGACCTGAACCCAGGAGCATGGTTCTAGCCTAGTCTGCAGTCTTTAGTGCAGTAATCAAAAGAGAAATTCCAGAGCAATGAGAAGCTTGCACTTCTTTCACTCTAAATAAGCAAATCTTCCCAACTGACTGATGGCAACTAAGTCCAGTAAGTGTCTACTGTTTCACAGACCCAAATCCTGATCAGAAAATTGTAAAATACAGAACAGGTGTCACTAAAGTGATTTTGCTCTAGATCAGGTTACTTTGAGGATACAAAAAGCTTGCAGATCCCTAGCCTTAGTTGTCCTTGAAATCCTAGAATAGTAAAACATCAAATACTTCAAAAAAACAATGATATTACCAGTCCAGATTTTCCTTCTACAAGTTTAAAGAAAACATTCTAACATTAAGTTCAAAGGCAGGAAGTAGGCTGGAAAAATGAGCAAACAATACAATCCTGTCATAAAGAATTATTGTTGTGGCAGCACACTCAAGACACAAACCCAGAAGAGAATGATCCCCAAAATTCTTCAAGTAAAATTTACCAAATAAATTAAAAATAAATAGTTTGGGCACAAAATCAACTAGTATTTCTGGAAGAGATGAAAAAGAGGAGGTTTTTGAGTTAATTTTTTTATATAATGAAATGAGAGCCCTAGTGAAAAAAATGGAAAAGAAATGAGAGCTTTGGAAGGAGGAATTGGGGGTGAGGGGGAAATCAACAGCTTGGCACAAGAGGTCAAAATTTTACCCAAGCAACAACATCATTGAAAATTAGAACAGACCAAATAGAAGCCAATGAGATATCAATAAATATTAAAACAAAATCAAAAGTCTTCTCAACATTTTTAAGTCAGATTCTGAGGATAATAATAACTAGAGTACACGTAGTACTTAAAATCTCTGAATCTCTTTACAAATATTATCTTATTCTATCCTCACAACAATTTTGAGAAGTAAATACTTTCATTATAGTACTTTAATAGATTAGGAAAGTGAGGCAGAGATCAAATGACTTGCCCAGTGTTGCATAGCAGAGATATGAGCTCAGTTCTTCTAAACTTTAAACTCAATAATCTAGCTACTCTACCAACTAGTTACCTAATTTTATAGTCCTGTGATTTCCTATATTCTGAGTTCAATGATCTTGGTTGGTTAATATTTGGTATGAACTTTGATCCCTTTTAAACATCCTTGAACATCATCACAATAGAAAAATGGGGCAAGATTCTCTTCCCACAAAATCTTCTCAATCTGTATGTGAGTATCTGGAAAATAGGGAGAAAAAAAAAACTGAATGGTTCAGTACAGCTTAGCACTAATGGTTTTTTAAAAAGCAGCTTTTATTGAAAGAATTATCTAAGTGTTTAAAGGCAAACATAAAGTCAAAAAAATTATAGTTTGGGGATAGAATTCTGGAATGGTAATAAAGAGACTTTACCCCTATTTCCAGTTCTGTCATCTGCAACTGTCATCTTGGCTTCCTTCAAGCACAATCTAAACTCTTCTTCAAGAAGACTTTCTTGATTCCCCCTTTAATTCTGGTACATTCCTCTGTTAATTTTATCTCCAGTTTATCCTGTATATTGCTTGCTTGTACATGGTCATTTTCATAATGTCTCCCATATTAGACTGTGAGCTCCTGGAGAGCTGAACTGCTTTTGCCTTTGAATCACCAGAATTTAACACATAAAGAGATACTTATTAGATACTTATTGTATAACTGATCGATTGTATCTATCCTATCTCTCCATATCTATTTTTCTCTCATTTCAAAAAATGGGCTCTTCCCTTATAAAGTTCAGAAGGATCATTTGAAAACAAGAATAATATTTTATGTATGAGTTTTCAATTGTCAGAAATACAGGCTTAACTGAATAATCATCATATGCCCTTAAGAAAAGTCATTCATTCCTATAAGCCTCAGTTTCTTCTTAAATGTCTCTTAAAAGTTCTTTTTAGCACTAACATTTTCTGATTCTATGATTTATGTTAGTCTTTTAGTTATAAAGCATTTAATATTCATTACTTCATTTGAACTTCCCTGTAAGTTAAGAATTGATGATGATGAAGAGACAGTGAAAGTATTACTGTACTTATTTTAGGAACTGGAGGGTCAAAGAAGGTGTTATTTAAATAAATGAGGAAATAATAATAATATTAATAGTATGCATTAAGATTTGCAAAGTAAGGGGTGGCTAGGTGGCGCAGTGGATAAAGCACCGACTCTGGAGTCAGGAGTACCTGGGTTCAAATTCGGTCTCAGACACTTAATAATTACCTAGCTGTGTGGCCTTGGGCAAGCCACTTAAACCCTTCTGCCTTGCAAAAACCTAAAAAAAAAGATTTTCAAAGTATTAGAAATAGCAGTTCATTTGATTCTTACAATAGTCCTCAAAAGTAGGTACAATTGCTATCCCCATTTTACCGATGAGTACACTGAAGTAGATAGAAGTTAAGTAACTTACCCTAGGAGATATTTGAGACCTGATTTGAACTCAGGTCTCACTCTCACTGCAGATCTGGTACTCTATCTACTGCACCTAGACACCTTATGTAGCTTAATAGCAAACATAGTAACCTATTTTCAAATCCAAATCTTTTGACTATGAATATAATGTGTTCCTAGTTACATTATAAGTTATTTTACAGATTTTTCCCCCTTTACTTTAGATAGGGATAGAATTATGGAACCTTCAAAGTACTACATTCCCATTTGGTATAATGAAGGAGAATATAACTCTTGCTCTGTTCTGAATTCCAGAAATATAACTTCTACCAGTGTGGAAATGTTAAGGAGAGAGGAATGATTAAAAAGATCAATCCAGTCCTATAAACATACTCAATGAAATCTTTGTTGCCAGTTCATGATGGGGTTTAATGATCTTGCTTCTGAAAGTATGTGATATGTAATATAGAATCCCAGATCTCTAATGCATGTAATTATTAAGGAATTCCGTGATTGTTTCTTACCTGCTTAGTGAGTGAAAAAGAAAAATCTTTTGATTTGAGTATCCAAGCAAAAAGCAAATATCTGTTTCCTGATGGAAATCAAGGGAAATGCATTCTATAAGCCTTTGACATGGGATAGAGGTTTCCAATCTTACCTCTCCAATCAGCTAATAAGTGATCTGTAAATATATGATGTCCCTGATTCTTTGCTCCTCTGCCTTCCCTTAAGTGAATTACTTTTGGTTGAAGATAATCAAGACCCCAGAGTTGAGCCCTCAGGAGTCCAGAATTGATTTTGGACTTACTCTCCTACTTGGACATTCCATTCAGAATGCCGAAAAGTACATTAGAAAGTTCCAAAACTAAGTGATATGTGACTTTATAGAGGAAAAATGTTGAGGGAAAACAGAATGTCAAGGAAGATCTCATGGGGAAAACTGAATTGATCTTTAAAGAATATAAAACAATTCAATGGATAAAATTGGGGAGGGGGAACATTCCACATGTAGAGACTAGTATGAGCAAGGTAATGCCAAATTTCTCAAGGACATATGAGATAAGGAGAATAAAATAGAATAGAGATAGAATCAATGGTAACTGAAAACAAATGTTTTAGAATGATCGTGGAGATCAAACTGAGTGAAAAAATGATGCAATCAAAGAGATAATAAGGCAAAAACAACTGTCAGAGAAAGGAAAATCAGTGAGTCCACCCAATCTTTATTAGAAGAAAGGGAAGGTGGTCACCCCCAAAGACATTGACCAGCAAATGTGCACCTATTTCCTCAGGAGAGGGGAAAAACCTAGATAAGCTCAGTTGAAAGAAGTTATAAGTGAAAACTATGTCATTTTGGATCACAAGCAACCATTTTGAATAGCAAAGACCACTCTCCATTAAAAATGTATTTAACTCACTTTTCTGGGATTCTAATTAACTCTTAGGAGCACTACCACACCACACTCTCCTTCAAAGGATAACTTCTACAAGTGGCTAAGCCAGATGCCCTCAGAGGACCCTTTTACCTTCCTCTTATGGAAGGGATCTCACCTTTAATATGGGACTATAAAGGAATAGGAGAATAAAAGTCAGTGGAACATAACAAAAAAGTTCACATTATCAATTTAATCAAGCCAACTTCCTTACAAGACTTAAAGAGATAAAAAATTTTTAAAAAAGTAGAAGCCCTGAATAATAAATCTATCTTTTCCAGAGACACACCAAAACTACTAGGAAGTCTTGTACCTGAGGCAAATTTATTTGGTGCTATGGAAAGTAGGATGGTAGCAGTGCCATGCGAGCATAGGCATTTTGGGAGAAGTGGATAATCTTCCTAAAGAGCCAACCTTCATCCCATAAGGGTTGGGGAAGAAGGAAGGAACTTAACAGATGAACACCATGACTTGGAGTTAGTTTTGCCAAAGGTTAGCTGAGGACTATGACATTCAAAAATATCGGTCACTGGTTCCCATTTGTTTGTTCTTTTTCTAGGCCTTTGAAGTAGAAATTGCTAGACTTTGTTTCCCTAGCTTGTATCATGGTGGCTGGCCCTTAGTAGGGACTTAATAAATTTTGTTAGAATGAATCAAACTGAATTGGCCCTCCTTGGGCCTCAGAGAATTCTCATGACAAGGACACATTATAAACTAATGAGATTTGCTTGCTTTTATAAGTGTCACATTTTTATCCATGTTAATTTTATATCTGCTGCTTCTATTTCAGGTGCTAATGAGAACTAGAAGAAAAAAAAGAAAATGTTCTTGAATCTCTCTTCTTTTCTTCCTCCCTATATTTCCATCCCTCTTATACAGCCATCCAGACACTGTATTCTAAGTATTTCTCATGTCAGAAAGTCACATTTGTTGTGACTATCATCTCTCCTCTGTCTCATTAGAATTCTCCCAGTCCGTGGCTGTTCATGCTAATTCTATAATGATAGTGGAGCACTGAAGTAAAATTTAACCGTTCCTCAGTTAATCATTAAAATTAGCCTATCTTGGAAAAGAGAGGGTCTTCTAATGTTTCAGCGCCATGTAATTTCAGATAATAAATGAGATGATGAAAGAGGGTTTTTAATGTATTATAACACCATGGAGAGTAGTAAAAGTGCTTGTGTCCTGTTTCTGAAATGGCTAAGTAGCCAAACAAGTAAAATCACTCTCCCCACCTTATTTTTTTTAACCAAGCTCTAAGAGAATTTTATTTGGCAATGTGCATTATGATAGAATCAGAAAATGACAGGATCAGAAAAATGATAGTCCAACAGGTTGTCAGAGACCATCTAGAACACCTCACATCTGTACAAGAGTCCACCTTACAACAAATAAAAAATATGATCACTGAGTCTTCATTTGGAGACCTTCAAAAAGAGTGAAATCAATGCCCCTGAGGCAGTACAATTCACTTTTAGATGGCTGTCATTATCAGGAAATTTCTTCTTATGTCAATCCTATATTTTTTAAAAGGAATCTCAAAAGACATTTAAAAAAATTAAAGATTGATAGAGCATAATGAAATGTTTTTGTTTTGCTCTTTCAGAAATACTTTTTAGAAAGAAAGAAGTCCTCCTCTGTCTCTCAATGGTATGATGTGAACCTCAAAAAACTAAGAATGTCTGTCTTGGGTGGCCTTTACCAATAACTAGTAAACTTCTGGAGAGCAGAAATGGAGTCTTTTGCTTTTTCCTCCCTATCCCTACAAAGGTTAAAATTATGTTAGGAGCAAAAGTGCCTCTTTAGCTGTTTGGTTGGGACCTGGAGTCAAGAAGACTCCTCTTCCTGAGTTCAAATCTAGTCTCAGACCCTTACTAACTGTGTAACTTAACCTGGTTTCTTTCAGTTTCCTCATCTATAAAATGAGCTGGAGAAGGAAATGTCAAACCATTCCAGTATCTTTGCCAAGAAAACCCTAAATAGGATCATGCAGAGTCAGAAACAACTGAAAATGACTAAAAAATAACAACAAAAACAATACATATCAAAGATGGTAGCAAGAAGTTAGCATGCTATCAAAGCAATGAAGCCTCTGTAAAGACCTAAAAGCTACAGATTTCACCATAAAAAGGGCAAAACAAGTTCTCAACTCAAGATATTGTAGAATATCTTCAGTAAAGATCTGTCTCTTTGTGATTAAAGGGAAATATAGCCTAGATAGGTGGAAAAGTGGAAAATTCAGTGGGAGGCTCTTAGCCACAGCATAGCTTAGGTTCCAGTTCAGCAAGCCAGCTTCATAGTAGGCCAGCAGGGAGGGTTCTAACCTCAGACAAAGACGAGCCCTGGGAATAGTGGAACAGCAGATGGGACTGAATTGGGAACAAATCACCATACAGGTAAAGCCTGGGTACAAAGGAGGTAACAAACCTCTTCAGAGGCAACAACTGAATTGCATAGGCAACACCTTGGCAGGCAATAAGCTAGGGATGAGGTCTAGGCCCCAGCACAAAAAAAAATGGGACAATACTTCCTGGACCCCAGGGGCAGAACTCAGCTATCAAAAGGAGCAAAATATCCCCCAAAAGAATGCTAATCATAGAAAGTTACTCTTCAGATAAGGATAATAAAAATGTCATCTCAGAAGAAGAAAGAAGTGACAAATTGTCAATTTGCAAACTCTGGCCTCAAATCCAAAAACTTCATGGAACAACTCAAAAAGGATTTTTAAAACCAAAGAAGAGAGAAAGAAGAAAAATGCAAAAATGACTTGAGAGTCATACAGGAAAATCATGAAAAAGTGACTGAAGAAATCAATTCCTTTAAAAGTAAAAATAACCAATTTGAAAAAGACTATAACTCATTTAGCAATCTGGAACTATGCCCAAAGAGTAGGTTTATATCCAAAAGAAATCATAAAAAAACTGAGAAAATGTTCACATGTTCAAAAATATTTATAATAGCTCTTTTTTGTAGAATAGAAGTGGAAATTGAGGGGATGTCCATCAATTGGGGAATGACTCAACAAATTTTGGCATATGAATATTATGGAGTACAATTGTTCTATAAGAAATCATGAATAGTCAGACTTTAGAGAAGCATGGAAAGAATTATATGAACTGATGCTGAGTGAAGTGAGAAGAAACAAGAGAACATTTTACACATTAACAATAACATTCTGAGATGATCAACCATGATGGATGCAACTCCTCTTAGTAGTACAGAGATCAAGGATCAGAACTACTATGGACAATGTCATCCATATTCAGAAAAAAAAACACAGAATCTGAATATATACTATGTTCACTGTTTTAAAACTCCTTTTATGTTTTCCTTCTTTTTCATAGTTTTTTTCTGTCCCCTTAGTTCTAATTCATCTTTCACAACAAATAAGAAAATATGTTAAACAGGATTATGCATGTATAATTTTTACCAGACTGTTCATCACCATGGGTAGAGAGGGGGAAAGGGAAGGGAGATTAGTAGAAAAATGTAGAACTCATAAATTTGCAAATGGAGAAAGGCTGAAAACCCACCATTGCATGTAATTGGAAAAACAAAATGAAATTTAAATTAAAAAATCACCATTCTATGAGTTATTGAAAGTAAGTTTTAGTTTTGAAAATATCTTTTATAAGTGGCCAGAAATATGAGGGGTTGGTAGTGGGGGGAGAAGAGAGAAGGAAGGGAGGTAGAAAAATGTGAAACTCAAAAAAGATAAATCTTGAAAGTTATCATTGCATGTAATTAAAAAAAAAAACAAAATAAAATAACATTCAACAAAAGGTGCCAGAAGCACTGAGAGGTAAAGTGATTTGTCCAATATTATTCAGTTAATTCATATAAGAAACAGAATTTAAAGCAAGGTCACCTTGACCCTGCAGTCAGTTTACTACCCACTAGGCAACACTTTCTCTCCAACATATTGTAGGTACCCAAATAACTTGCATATTCTGGAAGAGTTGATTATAACACCTCTGATCAATTGATACAGCACCATCACCATTATCCTCCAGCAAAGTTGATAAAATCACAATTGAGAAAAGCAGTAGGAAGAAGGAAAATGGCCCTTGGCAATCTACCAGAGATCACCAATGAAGGAAGAATCCAGACCCTGAACAGGGATTACTTACTGCCTTTTTCCTTGAATATTTAGCAAGAGATTGAGAGAACATTCTTCTCTCCTTTCAACCTTTCCCTGTTAACTAAGAGACTCAAAGAGGAGCTACCCACTCAGTAAGAGAAACCTGTCCCACCAGAAAGAGGGCCACAAAGCAAAAGTAAATAATGCAACTCGGAGATAGAGACTCAGAGACCACTCCAAAGTTGCTGTGACAATAGCAAAAATGGTCAGCTATGGATTAAAAAAAAAAAAATTTAGCCCTGGCAGTTGAGTCAAGATGAAGAAAGAAGAAGGCTCCAAGACAGTGTTTCCCTTGGGTAACCGTTGGAGATTACCATAGCAAGAGAAAGGACCAGAGAGTTTGCAATATGAGAGGCACTGAGTCAACATGGATCACATATTCCTTTTTTTTAGATGCTTTACTACTAGTGAACTCTATGCAGGTTCTGATTTTTCCCTGTGGTAGTGTGTGTTTTTATGGGAGAGTGGGTCTAGATTTATGAGGGAATATTTAATATCCGCTTTCTTATTGTACTCCCTCAGGAAAGGCTTTGCATTCATTAATTGTGTCTTCTGGCTAACTCAAAAACTAAGTGCACCAGTAGGGGCTTGTAAAAGATGGCTTTGGGAGTGTGGATTCCCAATGTATCTTTAAACCCTTAGTAGTAGTCACATCTGGGAATCCAACCTACAATTTGTTAGTGCTGAGTTTGGGAGGTACCTTGAGGGGACTAGATAATTGATATGCTTGAGGTTTTTTTCAATTGTATCACCTCTTCTAACAGATGAAATATTGTGACATGAACCTGAAACTACACTGACAGACAAGAATTTAGAGGCACATTTTTAAGAGGGCCTCGAAAAGACCTTTTGGTTCTCTGATTAATGAAAAACTCTTGCTTTTTATTGGGAAGAGAAAATATGGGCTTTTCCCAATATGAAAAGGGACCAATATTTCCTGAACACTCTCTAAGTATTTCATTTCTCCCTCTAGATTGACTGGTGAAAAATGAGAAGTAGTCCACTTTGAAAATAACTGACTGGGGCGGCTAGGAGGCATAGTGGATAAAGCACCGGCCCTGGAGCCAGGTGTACCTGGGTTCAAATCTGGTCTCAGACACTTAATAATTACCTAGCTGTGTGGCCTTGGGCAAGTCACTTAACCCCATTTGCCCTGCAAAAACCTAAAAAAAAACTGACTGTTCCCTTTTATTCTTTAGAGGAGGTAGTGATATCACCTTTAGACCCACTGGTGGCAGTAAATATTGTTGGGGACCTGAATCAGGAATTCTTCCCGAGTTCAAATTTGGACTCAGACACTTACTAACTGTGTGACTCTGGGGGAGACACCTAAGCCAGTTTGTCTCAGTTTCCTCGACTATAAAATGAACTGGAAAAAGAAATAGCAAACCACTCCAGTGTCTTTACCAAGCAAAGCCCAAATGGGGGTCACAAATAGTAGGATGTTACTGAAGAATGTTTTTTACTCGCTCAGAACAGCTTCTGCTCCTGCCTGCATTGAATTTCTCTTACCAGTTTATGCTATATTCATATTATTGAATTGAGATTATTATTATTCCATAGTCTTTATTCCAGGAATCTTCATCAAAAATAAAAAAGATCCTACCAATCAATCATTTCTGCCTTTAGTTGCCCAGACATTTCCTCCAGATAAAATATCCTTGATTTAGAGATGGAGAGAAACTTAGAAATTATATAATTCACTCTCTTCATTTTACAAATGAGGGAACTGAGGAAAAGAAACTGGATTTCCCCTGTTTCCTTTAACTCCCAATCCTGTCCTCTCTCCAAACCCGGCCCAATCACTTCCTTTAATATTGTCTGTAAAGCAACAATCATGGAAAATGTTTCTTCTCTTTTTTCCACTCTAGTTCACATCCCAACCAATTTCATAATTGACTCGCTTCTAGAGTAAGTATGTTGTGCTAATGTGCCCAGTTTCAAGACATCAAGGTTCTTACACATATTAAGTGAACAAAACCTGAGGTGGGAAAGGAATAAATAAATGCCTGCCACACCTGGAAGTTTATATGGTTACAATCTGCAACTGATCATCAGGTGGCTGATTTCCTAAATGAGTTATTCAGGCAGCTGTCTTCTTAATACTGTTCCCTTTGTTGCCTTTCCTTATAGCTGGTACTTCCACTAGATGATGGGCAGGAAAAGATGAAATCAATCAATCAATCTATTGCTTCAGATGTCATATCGAAAGAGAGATGGTATTCAAGACAGATAGCCAGAATTTGCAGGACTGAAAGACTGGTTCTGGACTCAAAATATCTGGATTCTAATCCCAGCTCTTACATACTTACTCCCTTTGTGATCTTGGACAAGTCCCTTAATCTTCCTTGGTCTCAGGTTCCTCAGTTGGGTTAGAGGAACACTGAGGTCATTTTCAGCTTTAGATATATGTTCTGTGATAGGACCTGTCAATGCCATTTACTATCTAACCTCAAATAAAGAATTTAAACTTTCTGAGGTTTAATTTCCTCACCTCTAAAATGGAGGCAAAAAAATTATTCTACTAATCTCATAGAACCGTTGTGAGATTTGAGCTAGAGAATTAATGCAAAAGTTTTGCATATTGTAATATGCATCATGCAGTAATAGGAACAGTAATACATTTAGGAATAATTAAAATTTCAGCAAAATCCTCTCATATCCTTGTTTAGTGGAAACCATCCACTCTCCTACCCTTCAGTACAAAGGTTACTTATATAGGATTTTGATCTATAGAGGGAGAACATCTGAGAAGGACTATCCCCTTGTTGAATTCTTGATTGTTCTCCATTTCCTTTTCCATTTATGTCTGGCTCCTTCCAGAACAGATCTGAGAATGAATGAGAATATGTAAGAAGCAAAAAAAAGAAGGAACAATTTTGCACACGGGTTTTTGGTCTTCCCCTCATTGACTGTTTTCACAGGTCAAGTCTAATGAGATATATCCTGTCAGTCATTCCCCTTGATTTCATCCAAATAGCCAGAGTGGAGGACAATAGCTAGATTCACTGTCTCAGATTTCATGCTGGTCTTCCTCAACCTCACCTCACCCCAGGCCCAAGATGAAGATCTCAGCAGATTGCATCAGCAGTCATAGTTACTAAAAGCAGCATCACTGAGCAGCATGGGATTAGATCAGAACAAGCCTGGGAGCAAGGAAGAACTGCTATGGCAAGGCCAGTGGGAGGTGTGTCAACAGCTGACAAGTCTCCCCTTCTGATCCCTCAGAGCACTTGCTGAGATAAACCTCAGGCAAGTTTGTCTCTATCAGTTCTGAGGTGGAATAGAGGAAAAGACTCTTACTCATGCTGCAGGCAACACTGAATCTTGCTATTGGAAAGCTTCATATAATTTTTGCTTTCTTTTGCTCTATCGAATTTTGTAGTTGCATTACAATGTTTCAGTAAATCATATGGCTATTAAGAAAAAAGTACATTTTTGAATCCTATGGTGAGAGAGTGAAAATGACTAGGGAAGCTTCCAAACATGAGAAATGGAGGCTCAAAGGGCAGAAATGAGAATTCTAGATATGGCAGACAGCTTAAATAAATGCCAAATACATAAAAGTAGGAGAATTTGGGACATAACTAAATCTATAGAGTCTCGGAAAGAGAATTATGCAAAATTAAGCTAAAGAGGTTGGAGACAGATTGTGGAGGTCCTTGAAAGTCAGACTAAGTTGGTATTTTATCTGAAAGGTAATAATAAGTAGCTGCTGAATGCTTTATAGCAGGAAAGTATTATGTTCCAACCTTTTCCTTAACAGGATTAATTGGGAGAAGTTAAATAATGGGATGGGAGAACCCTAATTATTTTAGTTTGGCCTCACAGAATCTCTTCTGTCTCTGACAAAGTCATAACCAAGGTAGGACAACTGGGCTTTTCTCCAAAATGCCAGAATTTAAGGAGAACAGGGTATATTTCCTCAGTCTGGAAGCCATACCTCACCCCACCCCCCAGCTACACTTCCCCTTTGCTCCATGCTTCTTTGTTGTGGCTCTATATTCTGAGTTCCCCAACCTCACATGAGCTTTGTGGAAATAGGTCTCTCCTTACAAGTGCAATGTGATGTGGTGTGAGGAAAAAAGAAGGAGAATAGCTCAAAGTTAAATACAGAAACAGCAGCAGGACCAACAGAACTTCTATTTCTGAGCCGACCCTGATTAGGAACATCTTAAAATCTACTATAATAAAAAAAAACAAGACAAAGGTTTCGAAAAGTGTTGTTCTAAGAAAATCTGGGCTGTTTAGTTCTGGATTGTTAGCTCTGAGATACAGGCATAATATTTTTTAAACACATAATGATGCTGATTCAATGCCACATTCATGAAATGATCATAAAAGGAGAGGTTAGGAAAGGGCCCTTCAGAAATCAGATTACTGATGAGGTTTCAGCTCCACAGCTTTCTCTGGGGCCTGGGAAAAGAAATAAAGAAAAAGGTTAGTTAACTTTATCTCCCCTAATGAACATGATGAGAACAAATATTCTGCTCAGATGTAGCTTTCCTGTGGCCTGGTTAATTTGTTAAGCCCAACTGGACACATAAAGTGAGCCCCTTTATCTTCATTAAAACTGATGAGAATGAATGGCAAATGGCAGCATCATTATTCCATCCTGATGAATTCAGTAGAGTGCCTGTATAGCATAGCAAAGCCCAGATGAGGAATACACTGGCAAGGTGCTGATATGGGCTCCTGTCACACCAAACAATTTTTCCCTTCCCACTTTGGTTACACAATGAAGCAATAGCTGTCTGTGAAGCAATTTAGAGGGTGACAATACACACATGTACATATGGGTTTGTGCATGTACAAATCATACCAACACATATAGAGGAATGTGCAGCCCATCAAGATGGTTACTGTACAAGGATAACTCATGATTCTATAGAACCTTAAGATTTGCACAGCATTTTCCTGTAAGCAGTAGTACAAGTGGGACAAGTATATTATTCTCATTTTACAGAAAAAGAAACAGACTAAGCCATTAAGGGACTTGCCTAGGATCACTTAATTAGTATGTGTCTGAGAAGATTCAAACTCAGAGCTTATTACTCCAGGTTCAAACCTTATGGTAAAATAACAAAAACAGGAAAAATTCATTAAGTGAATACTGTATCTAGAGCACGAAGTTAGGCACTTGGAAAGACACAAAGTTTAGATAAGCCAGAACCACTGTTAGCATGGTGTATAAAGGACTAGTTGTGTGATCTTGGGCAAGCTATTTAACCCCATTGTGCCCCCCACACACACACATCTAAGGGGGAGCTAATAGCTACATAGATAACTATATTACATAATAGTGATAAGGAGTAGATCTGTGATTTCATTCCAATAGGAATCTCCCAGATGTGGAAATTTCCTTTCCCAATAAAAGCCTGTACTTTAGCTACATGATATGGTCTTAGATAGTTGTCGAGCAAAAGGAATTAATTACTCAAAATCACTGAGCTAGTATATGTCTAAAGTCAGAACAGGGTTACCTCATTATCCACTTTTGCAACAATGTCTCTCATTTATTGTAAAAATAAGTCATTATTGTCACTTCAACTCTTCTATTATGTATTGCCTTTAGGGCTTTATTTCTTTATTTTCAGCTAGGTGGTGCAAAAAAAAAAAAAGAGAGAGAGAGAGAGGCAGGAAGACCTGATTTCAAATCCTACCTCCTTCCCCAGCCTTAATTGATTGTGTGACTCTGAGGAAGCCACTTAACCCCTTCAGGTCCCTCATTTGTAAAACAGGGATGATAGCACCTTTCTCCCAAGATAGTTGTTAGAATTATGAGATAATACTTGTAAAACTCACTACAAAACTTAAAGCATTAAAATAAATATTCGCTATTATTTTTTCCTCTTAGGATTCTCAATTGAGGGACACTTAGAAATATCTGATCCCTATAGCTTAGCAGATATGACTGAGTGCTTATTGCAATGTTCAAAGCCTTATATATAGTGAACAATTAATAGATGTTTGTTGTATTAGATTAGGGTGATAATCATAGTGATAGATGCAGATGTTTTAGTCATTGGTTCTACAAGGTAATCCCTTTATTTGCTGAATTAAAACAATTTCACTGAAAAAGAATTCCCTTTTCATGAAAGAGTTATGCAAAGACCTTTTTTAAAAAATATCAATGTTATCATAATAATATCACTGGACCTAACCCAAACACTAGTGAAATCTATACCAAATTGAAAGAAATCAGTCCAGCCAGTTATCATAATAATATCACTGGACCTAACCCAAGAACACTAGTGAAATCTATACAAAATTGAAAGAAATCAGTCCAGCCATCCAGAAGGGAAAAAGAAAATGGATGAAAACTGCTGTATGATTCTGGAGAAATATATCCACTTACTTTTATGAATGTAAACTTATGAAATGTCTCAGAGAGCATATCACTAATAAAAGTTATTATAATAATCATATATTTTGCCCCACTGTTGAAAACATATATGAATTTTTTTTCTAAAAAGAGCTATCCATTCAAAGATTTTCAGAGCAGCATTATTTGTAATTGAAAAAACTGGAAATAACCTGGATATCTTGAAGTAGAGGAATAGATAAATACATTGTGGCAAGTTTATATAGTTCATTATGATAAAGCAATTGTGATAAATTAAGATAAATTTTAAGAAATTCATTAGAACTTAATGAAATCTTACTAAGTAAAAAAGCAGACCCAAAAGAGGAAGGGAGTGTAAAATAACTAATCCTACAGAAATGCACACTCAAAGATTTCTGCAAGACAATTTTTAGGGGGTGATTATGAAATTGCCATCATATTTTATTGAAATTCATTTATTTAAATCTCTTCTTTTTCCTATTCAATTAACATCTCTCTGTCTCTGTCTCCGTCTGTCTTTGTGTCTGTGTCTCTGTGTCTTTTTTCTATTTTTCTATCTCCCTTTCCTCAATATCAGATAGCTATTTTATAGTTATTTTATAATATGTATTCAGTACTAGGAGGATAAGATGAGCTTCATCTTTTTTAACATTCTTGACAATTTATACAGAATATTACCCAGACAGGTCAACACATTCTGTGTGACTTTTGTTCATGTCATCTCCTAAGCTTTTCACTATTTTCACTATTCACTATTTACTAGTGTTTGTCTTGCTTCTGGGGAAAGTCCCTGATGCAAATCACCCTGTAATAAATAATAAAGGAATGTAAGGGGGAACATTTCTGATGGGTTAATCCTTTTCTTGGTTGTTAAGGAAAGCATAGGTTCTAGAATAATAGAATTCCTCAGACAGAAATTAAATATAGAACAATGAAAATGGTACTGAATTTGGAACCAGTCATCCTGGATTCATATCCTAAATAGTATATGTACAACTTAGGACAAACCACTTTACCCCACTGATTCTAGTGAACCTAAAGAAACATTAGCTGTACTCTTCTCTCAAAGTCTACAAATTTTAATTCTAAAATAAGTTGCTCACCAATGGGTCTGTTAATCAACTAGCGAGACTTAAAGATTTAAATTCCATCCAGTCACCAAACTTTCCCAGTATCATTTTAGGAAACAGTCTTGCTTTCCTCTTAATACCAAGCCCTGAGTATCCTTTTAAGCCAAAAGCATAATTGTCATTATTAACTAATTGTTTTCTTAAGGAACTTCCATCTGGACATACATCTTTGGTATCTTTTGATGCTCTCACTGAGATTTGCATATAGTAATTAAAAGAGAAGACTGAAGATATGAAATGATTTCTGCTACTAGACTACAAAGATCTTATTGGACATCAATGTAAATATTCAGGCTTCTTTTCTCAGATATCCTAATCTTTACCTGTATTAACAGCTACATATTGGAAAGAATAAATGGTCCCCAATGGTCTATACAGATTGAGTAGAGCTTTTCCAAAGCTTAGGATAGTTCTCTTAGTATCAGGAGGGTCAATAAATCACTTGTCTGAGTGCATTCTGTAGCTGCCTAATACAGCACAATAAAAGTAGGAATTAGGTAATGCTTTTTTTATTATTTGGAATTAATTACCTCATCAGGTCAAAAGATACACAAGAACAGTCTGTCCTTATACCAAATTGAGGGCTCTTTGCCATTAGCTTCTCACTTAGAAAAGAATTATACACAGTGCAATCATTTCTCTGTATTGTCCATTATCAATATTGCATAAGTTTATTTTCCTAGGTTAATTATTAGTCTTCATTTATTCATTAACCATAGTGGGATTTCCATGGCAACCATAACCTCCCATCAGGGAAACAATAAACATAATCAACCCTTCCCTATAAGAGAAAGAATCCAAATGTATTCTGTATACTTGGCTTCACTCTGAGTTGGGAATGAGGGTCCTTCTTCAGGGCATGGTGAAATATTTATGTTGGAGGGGAATTCTGCTTAAACTCCCACCAGAGACTAGAATGAAGGTAGAGTGGCACATTATGCTAATAACCATATGTGAGAATCATATTACCCATGTCCAAGGTGAGGAGGAGTCAAACATACTTGCTATTGGGTCTTCACCAAGCTAAGCAGACAAACTCCAAAATGTGAGGGAATGTGCAACTCCAAAACTCCACTTTATTTTGAAATTCTTACTTTCCATATCAAAGCTTTCTAAGTCCTGCCCTTTGGGTAAATCTCATTCATACTCAATTCCCACTGCTGAGAAAATGAAGAAAAATGGAAGTGGTTGTAATCTCACTGCCATGAGAACTTAACTATTGCAACAAAAGATTCTCCTGCTTAGTTTGAGACGTTCTCAACCCTATTTGTTCCATATCTAACCCTATCTGTTCCATACTAAACCAATAACAGAATTAAAAGGAACAATCATGATTTACTCTCCATCAGGAAATCATAGGCATAGAAATTAATTAAATTTAGCATCCGCATTAGGCAATGTAGAACTCTGAAAGTAAGAAATAGCTCTATACTTACAAAAGGTGGGGCAATCAAAGAGGAACCCAATCAATCCATTAATAAGCATTTATTAAGTATCTATTACATGTTGGCAATAGAACAGCCATTGCACTCATGAAACTTACATTCTATTGACACTCTACTGACATAATCCTGATTGGTCTCATCTTCTGAGAGTCCACTGGGTGATGGTTCTGAGAAGAACCATCCTCTTTACTTCTCTTCCAATATTACCCCTCCCCATTCCTCTCTAGTCACAAGCTTGTCCCTGTATGCGCATATCAATCTCCTCAAAGATTGATCAGAGAACAAGGGGCTGGGGTCAAAGTTAAGGGAGAGGGGTATGCAAGAACACTTATTTTTCCTGCTTTGTATTGCCAGAGCAAGTCCTCTGCAGAAAGAACTGTACTATTGGCTCTGGGCCTAAGCTTTGGGGAAAGCATTAAGTAATGCATTCATGAATAAAATACAATGCACAAAGCAAAAAACATTTTATTCTCTCACTGATCACCATTATACTCAACTGAAAGCAGACTCAAATAGGAAGCATTCAAATTCACACAATTTTCCCATCCCCACCAACTGTGTGGAAACCTATTTAAATATTGTACAGATGTTGCTTTAAGGTACCTTCTGCAGAAATGTGGGTATTAAGAAGAGCACAAGCAGCAGGTACCCTAGATGACAAGCAAAAATAGCTCACTGTAAATATGTATTATATATTACACTAAATATTAAATAGATTAAATTATATTATAAATTATATATATACATATATATCCATACAATCACAAACATATATTTGCATATATGTGCATATATGTGTGAATGTATATGTATATATATTTACTAATGTGAGCCAGTCTTAGACTGGTCTTTGAAAATGCTAAAATGATTAAGAAGTTTAGGCTAGAGAAAGGGAAGGGGGGGGGGAACAAAATGAAACTATGATAGGAACTGACACATGATAGCAGAGGATAATATCTGTGTTAAAATTGTACTTGAGTTGATCCCCCCTGACCAATGCCACTAGCACATCACCTCAGTCAATATAATAAGCAAGTTTTTTAAGTGCCCAGCATAAAGTAAAAAATAGCAGAAAATAAATTGCAAAGGGGAACTTAGAAGGCACATACAGACTGTTCCATAGATCAAAGGAGTATGATTTACAAATTATATCATATATTCACTAAAAATTACATCCTGGTAATAAGCGCTAAATCAGAGGAAGCCATCTGCACTTTGCTCTCAAGGACTTTTGTCTTATGATATGAACATCTTAGATGTTTCATCCAATTGAACTAAGATCAGCAGAACACCAAATGATGCTGAAAACTTCGAGATGATGTGGATACATTAATGATAAAGTTTTACTGACAACTTTAAAATGATTTTGATGTTAATGAACTAGCCCCAAAGTGGCATAGATATGCCCCCTCCCAAACTCCCTCAAACTCCTAGCCCCCAAGAGCTCTTCTACCTCCTAAGGGTCCATGCTGCTTAAATGCTCCCAACTCTATGAAAATGACTCTTCCCCATTGCTATATGCCTTCCTGCACTACTTTTTTCCTCCTCTCTATGCTACCTGACTCTGTACCTCTTTACCCTTTTTGTATCATTTTTCTGAATATTTTCTGTGCCATTTGTCTTTCTGTCTTATTAAAGAGCAATAGTAACTATATTTCTCACTGCCATTGTGGTCTTTCACAAAGAATTGGTGTGCCATTCCCATTTCATTAATTCATAAATTAGTTATTATACAAAGTAGTGACCAATGCATTTCCCAACTCTACTGAGGGCCCCCCAAAGACAAAATAGACTTACTCTTCATTTAGAAATCAAGAAAACCTTATTATAAATGTAATAGAATGGTAAATACTGAGATGAGCCAGGAGAATAAATGACACTAATTCCCTCAGTGAAGACTTAAAAAAATGGTCAATTCAGTTCAATTTAATTCAACTCATGTCAAAACTACTATCTGAGTTCCTCTGAAAGTTCAGATCTCTTTTCCCACTGTGTAAAAGTCCTAATAACACCTAACTGGGAACTCTGAGGTATAGATCTACTTGAAAGTTGGGGAATAAATTGCTCATTTTTTTGATAATCCCTTGCTTTCTTCAGGGCAGTGAAGAGCACCAGAGCTAAAGTCAGTAGGACTTGAGTCAGATACTGGATTCTGAATAGCTGAGTGATCCTGGGAAAGTCATTTAATCTGATTGTCTCACATCCAGGACCATCTCCAGTCATTCTGATTCATATCTGGCCACTGGACATGGCCTCAGAGAAGAAAATGAGGCTGGTGACTTAGCATAGCAACTCCCTCAATCAAATACAATTCACCTGCATGTCAAAGAAGCAGCTCCCTGATGTCATGGTCTTTTCAAGAATGAAAGACAAACAACAAAAGCTTCTTTACTGCAGTCTTTTCGTTTTCTCCTTAGTTGTTAGTACTTTGTCATTATTGAAATTATTTTGTATTTTTTTAATTTTCTACCTGCACAGATGGTCTATCCCCCCCCCAGTAGAATATATAAACTTGAGAGAGCAGAGACTTTCTCTTTTTCTCCATGTTTTTCCAATACCCAGAACCTTAAAATGCTACATAAATGCCAGTTCTTATTAACACATGTGATATAGAAGGAAAGGTCAGTGTTCCAGAGAAACAACTATCTATCCTAATCCCTCTTCTCTTCTTTGTCTATATTTGGGGGTGGGGGGTTAAATTTCTTTTGTCATATACTCCTTGGCTCTTTGGAGAAGTTTAGAAATTTCTTCTCAGAATAAAGTTTTCAGATGCATGAAATAACCATAATGTGATTACAAAGGAAATAAATTATAATGAAATACAGTTATGAAAATATTTTTTAACTTATAGGTTGAGGTAGCTAGGTGGCACAATTGATAAACCATCCTTCCTGGAGGCAGGAGAAGCTAAGTTTAAAACGGGTTCAGGTACTTACTAGCTGTGTGACTCTGGGTAAGTCATTTATCCCCAATTGTCTCAGGAAAAAATGTTTATGGACTCCAAATTAATTTCTAAATTCTCTATCTCTTCATCATCTCAATAAATCTCAAAGATTCAATTATGCTCTTTATGCAGAGGATTCTCAAATTTATCTGACCCTGTCTTACTCTTGAGTTCCAGTCCCCCATCATCTATTTGTTGGACATCTCTACCTGGATATCCCATAGAATTATCAAAACATATCAAACTCAACTTGTTCAAAACACAGCTTATTTCATTTCTCCTTCAAATCACCCTTCTAAATAACTTCTCCATTTATACTTTCTGTTGATGGCACAGACATTGTTTTAGAAGTCCAGGTCCACAACCTAAGAGGCATCCTGAACTCTTCATCCTCATTTATCTCCTTTAACCTAATTCATATTTATTCACTATCATCATATCTCTCACCTCCATTCCCTTCTCCATACTCACATGGACAATGCCCTACTTCAGGTCTTCATAATCCTGGACTATTGCAATAGTATCCTAATTAGACTTCATGTAGTCAGTCTCTCTCTCTCTCCCCTATTTATCATCCACTCAGTTATCAGTTTAATATTACAAAAGTAGAGGTCTGACTAAACCATTATCCTGATCAAGAAACCCTCGTGACTCCCTATTCCTTCTAGGCTGAAATTTAAACTTCTTTGTTTGGCATTTAAAGCCCTTGTGCTTTTGAGTTCAGGACGTTCTATTTCTCACAGCTTTTGTGTAGGCTATTTTATGGCATACAATAACATATAGAATTACAAAGGAAACTTTTGCAATATAGTAATAAAGATATAATGGAAAAACCTTGCTCTATAGTCTCTGTCTCATATCTTATTAGGTAACATGGGCTACTCCTTATTCCTGGAATGTTCTCCTTTCTCACTTTTATCTGTTTGGATACCTACTCCCATCCCCACCCCCATCCCAACAATGATCAGCTCAACTACCTCACTCTTTTGGAGAACTTTCTTGATTCCCTGGTAATTAATGCTCACATCTGTATTATATTGCATATTATTGTATGCAATTTTCTATGTGTATGCTGTTTCCCCCAGTAAAATGTAAGCTCCATGAGGGTGAAAACTGACTTTTGTCTTTGTGTTCCCATGACCTAGCACAGTGATTGTCACAGAGTATGTCCTTAATAAAGTCTTGTTAATTGTTGAGGGCTGAAGGGACAAATACCCACATATGTCAAAACTGAGGGGAAGTCACAAAATTCTTTAAGAAGTGAAAAATCTCTTCTAAAATGAGCTTTATATTGTTGAGGGGTTCAAAGAAGATAAGTTATCTATAATGGAGTCAAGTGGGCTTAATCAATCACTTGCCTAGAGAAAATAAGCTTTCAAAGAGGTAACATAATTAACATTTGCAGAACACTTTATTATTTTCAAAGTATATTTTCAACTATGACTCTAATTATCATCTTTATGCAAATTTCTCCCCAATCTATATGGCTAGCCCTGAGCCACAGATACTTATTTTCCACTCCTGTTGGATATCTTCTAACAAACTGCAGACATCTCCACCTGACTATTCTGTTGAGTATTTCATTCAATTGGTCTAAAATGGAACCGTTTAATTCCCCCCATGTCCCCCAAGCACTCTAAAGGCAAACTTACTCATTTATTATAATGGTAGTATATCTTGGGTTGAGTGTTAGAATGGGGACAAACTGCAATTCAGGTATGTAAGTATTCCACCATCAATGAATTTTTTTTCCATATGTGTAAATGTCTCTCTCCTCCTTCCCATTTCATACCTGTACTGTTCTCCCTCTTTACTGTAGCACTTTCTTCAATGCTTGGCATGTCACCTCCTGTATAAGTCCTGCTCTGATCCATATGTACAAAAACATATATATATATATATATATATATATATATATATATATATATATATATAATCAGTCCTTTTTATTGTAATTAAGACCTAGAATTAAAGGGACTACCAATCAATTGGAGAATGTCTCAACAAATTATGATATGTAAATGTAATGTCTTATGCCATATGAAATAACAAAAGAAATGAATTCAGAAAAACCAGAGAAGATTCATATTAACTATTGTAGAGTGAAGTGAGAGCCAGGATAATTTATATGACTACAGCATTTAAATGAAAACAACTCAAAAGTCCTAAAAATTCTGAACAATAAAGACATATCACAAGTCTAACAAAGTAATGATGAAGTACGCCTCCCAGTTGTAGGTGGGGAGGTAATGAACTACAGAAGCAAAATGAATCATATATTTCCATACAACACAAATCTAACCCAAATTGTCTGTCGTATAGTAGGCACCCAATAAATATTTATTAATTGACTGTTTTGCTTGGTTATGCCTACTGTTATAAGGAAAGACCTTTAATTTGGAGTTAGAAATACAGCACAGGATAGTAATAGTGATATAAAAAAGGAAGAAAAAGAAAAGATCATCAATATAACATACAGAATAGATCAGAAGAAAATTTGTAAAAAGAATTATCAAGTAATTCAAAGTTGGTACATGCTAAACTACATCTAACCATCTATCAAATATAATGTTAAACTACATCTATCTATCAAATATGTATTTTAAATATGTTGCATATAATAGATTCACAGTTTTGTGTATAGTTCTCTTTTCTGGCCTCTATAGAAATGTTTATGGTTGTGAATGATTATCTAGTCATTTATAATTTAAAAATTATAATAAAACTTCAAAATTCAATTATTATGTTACTGATCATATTATATTATTAGATGTATGTATAATATTCGTCATTATATAAAGTTATTTTATTCATAAATATATTTAATAAGACATTTTAACAATGTCTTATAGGAATTCAATATCATATACTTCTCCTCCACTATTATACCATCCTCATCCCTCACCCTTGACCCATCTATCCTCTTAACTTTGCAAGAGTGTGGCTTCTCTGTTCCCATTTTCATCAGTCCCTGACATTCCTTCTGATATTTCAAAGAATGAGTATTCTTTGAGAATAAGAAAAGGAGAGTCACAATGTGTTTGGCAGATCTGATGTGTATTGCAATCTTAAACTTGTGATAGAAATTCATATTTGATCAAGATCTATGTAAATTCCATCTGCTGACTTTGTGAACATTTTCCTGTGCTTTGAAAATAAAGTTTGCCTCTATCTTTATTTGTATTTCTCTGGGCTGCAAAGCCTTCATTTATTGTGTTCAATCAGCATTGCATCCTCCCCTTCACCCATTGTAAATTTCTCTTTGTGAAGGCCATGCCACCCTCCACAGATATAGAATATTATTTTTGATAATGTGAAATAACCTTTTTTCAAGTCCTGATTCTCTGCTATCAAAGCCAGACAGAGACATGTCCCTTCTCATATCTTAATTTTGTGGTCATGACTGAGACAGAGGGGGGATCATAAAATTTAAAGCTGATAGGGATATACAGGCTTCAAGGATTGTTAACCAGAGTCCATAAAGTTGTTTTTTCAATTTTTAAAAATAATTTTTATAATTATATTTCAATATAAATGGTTTTCTTGGCAATGTTATGTATTTTATTTTATAAATTTAAAAATATTATTCTGAGGAGTCCATAGGCTTTGCCAGATTTTGAAAGGAGTATATATAAAAATATATATCTTTATGACTCAGAATTAGTCAAATGAACAACCACTCTGATTCAAGCCAGTTCCCTCATCTTGTAAATGAGCAAGCTAAGCCCCAGAAAGAAAAGTGTCTTGTCCAAGATCACAGAACTGGTGAATAGCAGAATTGGGATTTGAACTAATGCCCTCTGACTCAAAGAGTTTATTCCACTATACCCTGATGTTTTGATGAATGACATCTTACTATTGCTTTTCTTGTGCTGTCTAGCAGCACAAACATATTTGTTGAATATCTGTGTTACAGTGGCCCCTGAGTGTCTCAAAATACTTAACTGTGCAAAATGACTGTTTTTCTTTTTCTACCAACATTTAATTCAATATACATTGTTTAAAGTAACTTTTTCCCCCTGCCAACTTCCATTCTTAAAGTATCCAGTAAGTGCAAGGTCCCTCTTTACATTCCATTTGGAGACCTTGCATGAATACAGACAAGTGAATTACAAAATCTATGGGAATTACAAAAATCTATGCAAAGTCAAACAAATAAGAGGTAAACAGAACTAACAGCTGGGGTATAAAGAAAGAGCTTATGTAGGAGATAGCAGCAAGAAAACTAGGGATTCTCTTTTCAAGACTCCAGTGGTCAGGAGTACATTGGCTTCTGACATCTAAGAAATAGACCTAAGCACCTCAGGTTGTTCTCCTGAGTGGGCTGCTACTTGAGGCTATATTTTTACCCAAGTCCATTTTCATTAGTCCTCAAAGACATTTCCATGATGTACATGAAAGTTACAAAAAATTACTAACCACATTCAAGCTGGCAACCTCAAAGTAGAGATGATTTTAATGACTTTAAGATCAATTGCGTCTAAAAACTAAAGCAGATCCAATAAGGATCCATTGAGCAACAATGAACAGCTCTCCAGGTTTCTATTTCTTCCATATCATAAAATGTTAGCCACAAAAGATACATGAGATCAGTTAATCCAAGGGATTACGGGATTTATATCTTGGGATTTATGAATGTATTTTTAAAATATATTAATAATTACATTATAATTGACATCCTTTTGTAGTTCTCTGCATTTTATCTTTTGCATTTAAAATCATTATTCTAAGAAAGGTCAATAGACTCCACCAGCCCATCAAAGGAGTCTATACTACAAAAGAATATTAAATATTAAATATCTGACTTCTAGCCCAATTATCTCATTTTACCAATAAAGAAACTGAAACCCAGAGTGGGGAAATATGCTCCCAAATATCATACAGCTGATTAACTGAAAAATCAGGACCTGTAAAAAGGCTTCAGGTAGAAGTTAGCACCTGAATCTAATGCTTTAAATGTTAATAGAATTCTGATACCTGGATCCTGCTAGTTGAGTAAATCTCTTGTTGGCTTATACACAAGAAGGTACACAAAGTAGAACTCACTACTAGGGTGGCCTTCTAGAAGTCATCGCATTGAATAGCCAACACATTAGATTGTCTCTGTTTGGCAAGTTGACAAGGCCAAGGATTTTCATCACCAAGTGGTCAACCTAAAAGTGTTGAGCTGTACCTCCATATCCTTAAAGAGGCTGGTCCTCAAGGCATGCTCACCATCTTGTGCAGGTACAGTACTAAAAGCCATTCCAGCATAGTGGAACCTGCTAGAGTTTATGTTCTACTCCCATACTCTTCAGGAAGCCAGAGGTCACCTCCAATCAATAATAGGAAGAAGCAGGAGGACTTTAAAACCCCCCACAATGAAGCAGTTGCAACCCCAGTGTCAGTTATCAGGGACTTACTACTAGTCTTAGAGATGTTGGGGTGAGAGAAATAAAAAAATAGTAAAAAATGATGATAGCTATCACATTATCTCATTGGATTCTCACAATATTCCTGTGGTGTATATGCTATTATTAGCCTCATTTTACAGATGAGAAAACTGAGAATGACAGAGATTAAATGACTTCCCTGGGATGACACAGCTGATAAGTGTCTAAGGCAGTAGAAAAAAAAAAAAAAGAATTTTGTCTCCAGATCTCTTTTTCCAAAGTAGGTGTTCCTTCATTCTAACTAATAATGGGCCACCTCCAATCAGTTGACACTTGAAACTCACAGAAGTTCCAGGCCAGTAGGGTTCCTGTCTGTGTGGTCTTGTTATAACAAGATTTTATTGCTATCAGGATAAACTTGCCAAATGGGAAAGACCAAATTACATTATCTTTCAAGTAAACAAGCTGAAAATGTAGCCATCCCCAGATGCTTTTGGCAAAGGGCTAATGAATGACTAAATCAAAGGCATCATAAACAAATCAGCAAAATGGGCTACCTAACAACAGAACTAATGACATGCCACAGATTGCCAGGATTTTTAATCAATTCTTTGCAATCATGGGGCCTTAGATGCTTCAGACCAGGAGCATTGCACAAAAGGCCTTAGCTTAGAGCACAAAAGAAGATTCTCTGATGAAGTCTGCCCCAGCTGTGGCCAAATGTTTTCCTTCTGATGTTTCTAGCTCTGACATTTCTGTAAATTAAACTAGATTGCATTTTTCACAATAGCTTAAATTCAATTATCAAAATAAACAACTAAGTAGAAAACATCAGAGTTTGAGACAGACACTTACTGACGAAATCAACAGTATCTGACAGAGGCACCTGGAAGCTTGGCTTTCATTTTGGAAAGTGTAAACTGTCAGATCCATCAGGTCCAGGTTTTTCTGGGTTGATAATTTCAAAATAAGTGGCCTGTGAGTGGCTCCTTCATAGAACTAGGCTCTTCTGATGTGGCCCAGAGAATCCAAAGGTAGACTGTGCCAAAAGGTGGGTTGACAACAAATCCCAAGCTAATGAAAGAAGGGGATAGAGTGGGAGGTCCATATTTTACTGGGTAAAAAAATGAAATGAGAACAGGAATGGATCCTGTTAGACAAATCTACTCAGATTGAAATTAGAAGTTGAGGCAAAGCAGAAAAGTTAAACTCAAGGAGAAAAGAATTAAATTACTAGTATCATTTACATTATTATTAGCTTAAGTAATTGTATTTCATCATCAGAGAGCCCCAAAGAAGACTTTCACTATATAGGAACAGATTTGTAGCTATCTTTTTTTGGGGGGGGGGGCTAGTATTGATACAGTATATGATTTTATCAATATAAGCAACTCTGGGTGTGAACTCCTTTTTCCCCCTGATAAAAACTGGCAACTCTTCTATAACCTACAACCTTAGAGGGTTTTCAAGGGGAAATGAGAGATTACATGATTTCCCCAGACTCACAGAATGTCCAACTTGAAAGAGTCCCCAGATGCCAGTTCATTCAAGCCAAGTCAATAATTAAAACATTTAAACACGTGTAAGTATGCTACAATGGAGGAAGG
This sequence comes from Macrotis lagotis, assembly GCF_037893015.1. Taxonomy (NCBI): domain Eukaryota; kingdom Metazoa; phylum Chordata; class Mammalia; order Peramelemorphia; family Peramelidae; genus Macrotis; species Macrotis lagotis. Next base: position 173,992,039 of record NC_133658.1, on the reverse strand, counting down.
TCATTCCCCTTTCTCTCCCTAGTATTTGAACAAAAATCTTCTTTAGATAACAATCCCAGGAGCCCATCAATTGAGAAATAGCTAAACAAATACATGAATCATAAATGGTCAGATTCTAGAGAAACATGGAGAATGAGTTACAGGATCTGATGCTGAGCAAAGGGAATAGAACCAGGAGAACAATTTACACATTAGCAATAATATCGTGAGATGAACAACCTTAATGGAAGCAGTTCCTCTCAGTAGTTCAGAGTTAGGACAGCCCTATTAGAACGACTATGGACAATGTCATCCCTATTCAAAGGAAGAAAAACAAAACAAAACAAAAAACCCCTTCAGAATCTGATGAACACTTTATAAAAATTAACTCTTATGTATCTTTTTCCCTTAATCCCAATTACTCATACCAAAAACGACTAATCTGTAAACATGTTTATCACAAATATGTACAATGTTAACCTTACTGTTCACCACTGAGGGGAGGGAGGGTGGGAAGGGTGGGGGTGGAAGGAAATTTTGTAACTTAAAAATATACATATGCATATGGATGAATGTTGAAAGAACTTTCAAAACATGTATTTGGAAAAAATAAAATATCAGTTAAAAAAAGATAGCAATCGCAGGGAAATGGGCTCCAAGCTCTGATATTTCAGGCACAGTAGATGAGTGGATTTTGGAAAAAAGAAAACACATGGAAATCTTTGGATCTTCTGCCCTCTACTCAATCCGTCCTAACTCACTCAATTTCTTGAGAGAAATTCCAGAATTCTCCAGTAGTCATGACATTTCTGTTTACTCTAGTGGACTTGGACTCAGGTCTTCTGATTCAGAGGTTGTCCAGCTCTCCATTATCCTAGGAGACCTCTCTAGAGCATCTTTCTAGATAGAGGTACAGACCTGTTCTTACAAGGAGTTTGGAACACTTGGCACAACTCATTAATCTTCAAAGGATCATTGGGAGGTAACCCTGAACCCTTATAGTTGCACAGGTCAAAATTAGAACATTCTGTTATGGGGCAAATGACATAAGCTCTCCTTGTGGGCCATCCTGTTATAGAAGGCTACCCCAAAACTCATGGTTGTCAAGGATCAGAGACTTGGCAAATACAGTCCCTTCATTGCCTTCATATATGAGGAAGCAGAGATTAAAAGAGGAAATGACTTGCTCCAAAACATACAGGGCAACATATGTCAGTATCAAACTTCTTGTGTAGTGATCCACATCTCTCTGGTATACTTTCTAGTGTTGTAGAGAGTCACAGAGAGAAAGGGAAGAAGAAGGAAGTGAGGAAGGAAGTGAGGAAGGAAGGAAGGAAGGAAGGAAGGAAGGAAGGAAGGAAGGAAGGAAGGAAGGAAGGAAGGAAGGAAAGAAGGAAGGAAGGAAGGAAGGGAGGGAGGGAGGGAGGAAGAGAGGGGAAGAGAGGGAAGGAGAGAGAGGGGGAGGGAAGGAGGAAGTATGTAGGCACTATACTCAATTTGGGGTATACAAAATAGAAAAACAGTCCCAGTCCTCAAGAAAAGAATGCTCAAGGGCATGGTTTTGAAATCCAGAGAAAACCAAACTTGAGTGAGAGGAGAATGGAAGCAGACTGACTTGGATGCTCCACAAAATGGAGGTTCTAGGAGGAGCTCCAGGGGTAGAAGGAATCTTGCACAGTAATAATCCTTGGTGAGTGGCATATGAATCAGGAATTGAATAATCCCCAACTGAAACATGACCCAGGGCAATAAAAGTTCAGTTTATTAAACTTTCATGACTTCAGAGTTCAGGACACAGGAGCTCACCACCCTGGCACTTGTTATTTCAGTGAATTTATAATCAACTTAGTTGGTGAGAATCAGCCTTATTCACAGTTACATGAGGCACATCCTTCTCAGTCATTTTTGAAATCATTAGTAAAAATAATAAATATTTTAATTTAATACCTCTCTAAAAGGACCTGTTTGGGTTTTTATTTTTAAACTATAAAGGAGAAAACGAATATCAAAGAGAAGGAAGAAGAGAAGAGGAGGAGGAGGAGGAGGAGGAGGAAACAAAGGGAAAAAAGGGTGAAATCTGCTAATGAACCTGACTTTAATTTATTAGAGATCAGTGATCATCTAGAAAAAGGAAGCCATGATCATAACGAACCAGCATGACTTCGACAAATACTGATGAGAGCAGATTAATCCAATTTCCTTTGTTAATACAGTTCTTAGATTGGTATATCAAGGGGGAATACTCTAGATATAATTTACCTAGTTTTTAGCAGATCATTTGACAAAGTCTCTCAAGCTCTTCTTGTAAACAAGAGAAAAGGATTTTAGCTAAATATCAGCAAAATTAAGGCAGCTTAGGAATTGGTAAAATGATTAGACCTAAACAGTCATCATTAGTAGATCAGTGTTGAGTCTAAGAAATATATTGGCCTGGTTTCTATCTATGATCCTGTGCAATTGAGCCAATGACTTGATTAATTCACATGGTCTTTGATACAACACCACCTCTGGGATCAAATATCAAATCTTCTGTTTCAGATTCAAATCCCTTCCTAACCTAGTCCTTTCCTATCTTTCCAGTGAAAAGACACATGAAGTCTTCAAATACAGGTGTAGTGATGGACCAGAGATATTTCTACTGTCCAAAGATGAACCTAAACAAGTGATATGCTTTTTGCTTTTTTTGTTTTGTTTTGTTTTGTTTTGTTACAATTCCCAAAGACCCTCTGGTAAACTTAAGGAGGCTTGAAATCTGGGGCACTGAAGGGAATATCCACATGGAGAAAGCTATACATTTCTGAAACACAAAAGTAAATTCCAGATGACTAGATATGCCTAGTTGTGCATATTCACTTTTAGCAGTTAAATCCTAGGATTGATTCATGGAACTTGCAATCAATCAGTTCTATCCCACTGAACTACTCTGTCATTGCCCATATTCTTTCCCTTGGTGCTGCTTCCTAACTGTGGGCTAGGAATCATCTCAGACAATATTGTCAGGTGTGACAGAGTGAGTAGACGACTGAGTTGAATTTTCTCAAAGGCAAATCCCCACTGTCCTCATGATTAGTTATCTACTTGAACAGAGTTCCTAGCTTACTCCCAGCATCCCTTAGAAACAGCCAGACGAATGAAAGCATCCCAAAGCTCTTTTCTGCCCTTATGGAAGGAGAGACACATACATAAGACATACTCTTGCTTTTGATTCTTAAAATGGAAACTGCAGGAAATTACATAAACCTTATATAGATGAAGGGAACACTCTTCCATGACTACAGAGTGCAAAGAAGTTAATTAGAGGCCAGATTGGCCCTACAACTCTATCCCATTTGGTGAGATGCACAAATTTCATCTCAGTAATCCTAATTCAGTTAAACAAACATTAAATGCCTATTATGAATCAAGAGAAGATATTGTGGAGAAGTAAATAGAGGTCCATAAATGGAATTATCATGCACTTGTTTCAGATGTGTCTCTAACACATATTGGTTCTATAGCCATGAACAAATTATCTAATCTTTAGATCAAGGATGTGGTCAGGTTTTTATATACATATAAATTAAAGTTTTACAAAATGCATTAAATACTTTAATCCATTTGATCCTCACAACTCTGTGAGATAAGCACTATTTTCCTCAGTCTAGTCTATTCTTTTATTTTATTATATATTAAGGACTGTTGTGTGTGGGAGTACTGTAAACTATCATCACCTGGTGTCCTTGAGCACCAGAGCCTTTTTTTTTACTAAGTACCATGGGAGTGAGAGTGGATTGGAGACTGGGGAGGTATTTAAGCACTGGTATTTTGCTAAATAAATGGAGACCCTGGAGACCTTGGAGACCTTGGAGACCTTGGAGTACTTGGAGTACTTGAGGATCTTAGAGAACTTGTCATCCTTGTCTTCCTTGTCTCTTGCCCCTTCAATGCTCAACTGGGGAAGATTAAGGCAGTCCAGAAAGGGACTCAACATATGAGTCCGGAAAGGGACTCTGCATAAGAGTCTGGAAAAGGACTCAAAATTATGGCACCCATACAGGAATAGGAAGGCGGAGTTATCCACATGAAGTCTGGGATAAGGACACAGCAGATAAAAGCAAGAGAACCAGGCAACAACGCAGAGCAGAAGACTCTGGAGAAAATAACAGGTTGATTGTTATTAGGGAGCTGATTTTAAACAAAGAGGTGTAAAGTGAAAGTGAAAAGACAAATAGTATTCAGCATTGAGGAGTCAGCCCGAAGTAGAGTGTCCAAGGCAATGTCCCAAGGGATGGAGCTTCTTTCTCAAGCAGTAGTCTGCCCCCAAGCACCAGCACCATGAATGGGATGCAGAGAACCTACTTGCTATTCTTTTTTTGCTGTGGTTGCCTGCCTGACTGTGCTGTGCACTCTGGACTTGATCTGGGCTCCTGGACCTGCAATCAACTGCAGAGACCACGTCATTGCTGACGTGGACCCTGATGCAGACTTTGACACAGACCCTGCCACCAACAACAAATTGCACTCCAGAAGCCACAGCGAGTTTCATTTTCCAGCCTACAGCCAGGTGCACCTCGGTTGCTCTGGCAGCAGAGGATTGTGAATTGAACACTAACTGTACTTCCTATGCTGAAAGCGAAGGAGAGCAAAGGTGCCACATGCTATTGGACATCTCGTTATGGTGATGGCTACTATTCACAAAATGCAACAAGTCCAGATTATACTGTCAACATCTCAAGTAACTTCAAATGCTTTCTCTCATTCTCTACTGTTCCCACCCTCTGGGGGGGGGGGGAGGAAATCTTCCTTTTTTGGAATTTCGAGACTCAAGCTTATGTCTCAGATAGAATGCAGACCTCACTATATAGAAAAGAGCCCTCCAAAAACTTATTCTAGAAATAAAGAGACCCCCCCCATACCTTCTTCCTAGTTCAGAGAGGAAGGGGGGTGGGCAATGACTAAGTTTTTCAATAGGTTATTGACTGGGAAGCTTCATGGTTCAATTCTGGGACTGGGAAATTTAGATTTTGTCTTTCTAATGAAGCCTGTGCTTATTTTGGTGTGTTATGTATTTAAACATCTATAAGACATTTCACATCTCTCTACTGGCCTGCAGAGCTGGGAAAATGTTTCTATATTCTGAGATCTGGTACTGGCCAAGGTATCAACCTCAGAGTCGTTTCTGTGTTTGTGTTAGTGTCTAAACGAGAGAGAGAGAGAGAGAGAGAGAGAGAGAGAGAGAGAGAGAGAGAGTGTGTGTGTGTGTGTGTAATTCAGATCTGAAATAGTTAAATGTTACCTGAATTAAAAGTTACTCCTTTTAGTTTAGATTTTGAATTTGATTGCTTTGAAAGGTTTTTTTGTTGGCAAAAGAAAAAAACTTTGCAATCTTTGTTTGTAAGTTGGGGATAAAATTTATTTCAAGGAATTTGGGAATATTGGTTTTTACTATTGTTTATACTATTTTTGGACTTTTGTTTACAACTTATATGACATTCATTATGTAATAATTTTGTGTTTCAAAAACAGACAAGAAGGGGGATATGTTAGGGACTGGTGTGTGGGAGCACTGTAAACTATCATCATCTGGTGTCCCTTGAGAACCAGAGTCTTATTTTACTAGGTGCCAAGGGAGTCAGAGTGGATTAGAGACTAGTGAGGTATTTAAGCACTGGTATTTTGGTAAATAAATGGAGACCTTGGAGACCTTGGAGTACTTGGGGATCTTGGAGAACTTGTCATCCTTGTCTTCCTTATCTCCCATCCCTTCAATGCTCACCTGGGGAAGATTGAGGGAGTCCAGAAAGGGAATCAATATATGAGGCTGGAAAGGGACTCAACATAAGAATCCAGAATAGGGACTTAACAATTATATATTTTTTTCCAAGTACACACCTAGACAATTTTCAATATTCAACCTTTTGCAAGTTTTTTTAGGTGTTTGCAAGGCAAATGGGGTTAAGTGGCTTGCCCAAGGCCACACAGCTAGGTAAATATTAAGTGTCTGAGGCCAGATTTGAACCCAGTTACTCATGACTCCAGGGTCAGTGCTTTATCCACTGTGCCACCTAGCCACCCCTTTTTGCAAGTTTTGCATTTCACATTTATATAACTCTCCCCTCCCCATGGCAGAGAACAATCTAATAGAGGTTAAATGTATAATCATGTTTTAATGTATTTCCATATAAGTCATGTTGTAGAAATGGAATTAGAACTAAGGAGGAAAACAAGGGAAAGAAAGAAAAAAACATAAAAGAAGTTTTCAAAGATGAATATAGTATGCTTTGCTCTGCATTCAGACTCCACAGTTTTACCTCTAGATGCTGATCCATGATCATAGTTTATCATCTCAAAACATTGCTAATAATGTGTTCAGTATTATCCTACATCTGTTCATTTCACTCAGCATCAGTTCATGCATGTCTTTACAGGCTTTTCTGAAGTCTGGTCACTCATGATTTCTTACAGAACAATAGTCCATCATCACATTCATGTAGCATTAGGTAAGCAGTATTAAAATTATTAACTGTTTTACAGATGATGAAATTGAGATAGTTAAATGATCTCCCTATCTCTCCTTAGAGACTAAGGAGTGAAAGCAAATACTAAGCTTAAGATTCTTCTGCCTCAAAGTTCCAGTGCCTTTTCCCCTTCTATCTCAATACCTCATAGAAGAGATAGTTTTTGTGTTGGAACTTGAAAGAAGGTCCTTCAAGAGGTAGAAAAGTGGAATGGGATTAAAGTCTATCTCAAAAATGATGGAAATCATACCAAAAACACAAAGAAAAAAGTGGGCAAGATGAAATGAAGTGACAAAGAAAGAGAAGTTTCATAGTAGTTTCTGTCTGGAATAGAGTTTATGATGTGATCATTATTTTGGTATGGAGCCAGCTGTAATTTCTGATGAGTGTTTTTCATACCATCCTTCCTGTAATTACCTTTCCTTAGCCTGGGTATAATTATTGACAGCTGCCCCAAGCCCTGCTTATTTAGGCAAAAATAAGTTGACCTTAACAATTACCAATTTTCCATTGACATTGGCACGATAATCAAATGAGTAATCAAATTTCCCTGATTATTTGGCTGATGTGATACTCTCCCCATGATGCAATTGTGAAGTCATTAGAAAGTTAAGTGCAAGACTTTACCATTATATCTATTAAATTTCATCCCATTCATTTTAATTCATTGTTCCATTTTTGCCAAGATCTTAAGACTGTTCAAATGCCAGGTCTTCACTTTCCTGGCTCCCCCTCCACCCCTAGATAGTTAATGCTTTCCCCTCTTACACTATCTTCCACCTACTCTGGATACATCTCATATGAATCTAGTTATAACATGTTGTCTCTTCAAATAAGATGTAAATTCCTTGAGGGCAGGGACCATTTTGCCTTTCTTTGTATCCGCAATACTTAAGACCATATATCCAGTCTTCATCTAAATCATTAATGAAAATGTTGAAGAAAACAATCAAGTCAAAGAGAGAACCCTGGGACAAAAATAATCTGTCCAGCTCTTCTTTATGTATTTGTAGCACAATGGAGTAACCAGCTGATATAATAGATAGAGTTCAGGGCCTAGAGCCAGGAAGATCTGAGTTCAAATCCAGCACACTAGTTATTTAACTCCGGACAAGTCACATGACCCTTTTTGCCTTAGTTTTATATCTATAAAATTAGTTGGAGAAAGAAATGGTAAAACCATTCTAGCATCTCCTCCAAGAAAAAACCCAACTCACATAGAATTGGACATGATTGAAATAACTGAACAACAACAGGGCCTAGCAAATTGAAAACACTTAAATTATCCATTATGTCCTTAGAGATCAAAATGTATTGCCATTTTCTCATTCTCCCTCCCCCCACACACACATCTCTCACACTTTATTGTGCCATTTGATGACCTGAAGTTCAAGTTTTAGATTTTATTTCCAGTTTTCATTCATTCAGTTTTCTTCGGTCCTCAATTCTTAGAGGTAATCATCTAAAATAGACCAAATAGGGGGCAGCTGGATAGGCAGTAGCTAGAGCACCAGCCCCTGAGTCAAGGAGGACTTGAATTCAATTCCAGATTCAGACACTTAATAATTACCTAGCTGTGTGACCTTGGGCAAGTCACTTAATTCGATTGTCTTGTAAAAAACAACAACAACAACAAAAAAAAATAAAATAGACAAAATATGCTATTCTGGGTCAAATTCTTCCTTTAGTCACATGACTGTGAATTTCTTCTCTCATTTCTGGGTAATTGGAAGAATGACAACGAAATTTTCCCTTTAGAGTCCTTTTTTTTCAAAGACTGTGTTCTTAAATAGGTCATCTCCCATTTAACCATATTATTAGGTAGCTTTGATTTGCTGTCTTCAGGAAATGTGCTTTGTAAAGAGGGATTAAGGTGGTATGTGTCTATCCAATCCAAATGAAATTTGTATCCACTGTATTTGTAAAAAATGATGAAAGGGATGATTTCAGAAAAACCTGGGAAAACTTTTATAAACTGATAAAGAGGAAATGAACAGAATCAGAAGAATATTTTAGACAAAAACATCAGCAATGCAAAAAATTTTTTTGAAAAATATAAGATCTCTGATAGATCTATTGATCAGCCAGGATTCTAGACCAGTGGTTATGAAGCATGTCACATACCATTCAGAGTACAGAATGAGTTACAATACTGGTACAATGCTCAATATGGAGGTTATTTTTAGTTACTGAACACATTTTTAGAAAAGATTTGTTTTTCTTTTCTTTTTTAAATAGGAAAGGGTGAAGAAAAGTAAGCACTTTATTAACTGAAAAGAAAAATTAATTTTAAAAACAAAATGTACTGATAATCTAAAAAAGTCTACTCTTCACAGATTAGTTTCCCAGGATCTTAGAGATAGAAGCACTTTAGGGATCATCTGTCATCTAGTCCAATGCTTCAGGGAACCCAATAAGGTGAAATCATTATCCCACAAGGCAATCCATTCAACTTTTAGGTTATTCCTATCAACAGAAACATTTTCCTTTCTGGAATACTTAAATTGATCTGTGCTCTTTTGGATTATATTCCTCCAAAGATGCAGATCCTAACCCATTGATTCTTGCCAATCTTGGGCAAATCTTGACCAAATCCTCCCAAAAGTTTAACTTTGGATTCTTAAAGTTATGCTCTTGGAACACAAATTCAGGCAGGCACTAGCCTACTTAAAAGACTTAAGAGTGTGGTGCTGGCAATAGTTTAGAGCATGTTCCATTGGCTACTTAGTGACGAGTTCTTTTACCAAAACAACCCAGCAAACAAAACAAAACATCAACACAGCACGACTCTAATGAGGCTTTTTGATTTTTTTGATTTTGCTTTATTATCATTTTTCCTGAATATCTGACTGAATCCTGAAACCTATCTCCTGTAAATAATAATGTCACTGGCTAAAATCTGATTCATGGAATGCTAATATTAAGAAAAGGCTTTTAATTTCTTTAGATAAGAAAGGAAAAGAGAAGAAGGGAAAATATAGTATCTACAAAATGTTTAAACCCTTCTAAGTGGACTTAACTAATTTTATTTGTGGAAGAATTTCCCTGATGCCTCAAATTATTGGTTATCTATATGAAATGCAAATCTCCTTTCAATGAGTCCATTGTGAGGTGTTTAAAATGTAGCCTTTCAGTTTTGTAAGCATAGGATTTTGAAAACTCATACATAAATCTATAACAGCCTATTTACTAATTTATTCTAACTAAGTTTGTTCAACCTTAATTGAAAAAAAGCATGAAATAATGAAAGTGTTTGACTAGACCTCTGTGACTTTCCTGACTTAAGGCTATAAAGATTGTTGTTTATTTAGAAAAAAATTATTTCTTTGTCTGTATGACATAATTTTTCTCTATAAGTAGCTTAGTTCAAATCCCAGTACAGGGTTATTTTTCTACCTCCTGAATTTGTGCTTAAGCATAATAAAATCCAGATTCTTACCTCTATAATTTCTATATTGTTACAGAATTATTTGGGAGCAGTAACCCATCACACAAACTCAGGGGAAATTCTTCTTCCCATAACACCACAGTCCTGAGATTCTGTGTAACCTATATCCAATAGCTTAATGGTTTTATTCAAATCTCAGAGAGTATGACAAAGTGTCTTAGAAAATTCAAAGAAATTTCTTGTCATGCCCCAAAAAGTCTGTCCAGGCCATGTTCACACCTAACATACAACAGAAGTATGTTCTTACTGATAAATACATCAAAGATTAGTATCTTAACACTTACTTGAAGTTGTTATTGAGTGTTTCATGTCCTACTCTTCATGACCTTATTTGGGGTTTTCTTGGCAAAGATCCTGGATTGGTATGTCATTTCCTTCTCCCACTCATTTTATAGATATAGAAACTGAGGCAAACTGGGTTAAGTGACTTGCTCGAGGACACACAGCTAGTGAGTTTCTGAGACCAAATTTGAACTCGGGAAGATAAGTCTTCCTGACTTAGACTCAGTACTCTACTTTCCCATCTAGTTGCCCCTTTAAGTAAAATTATTTTAAGTAAATTTGTGTAATTGTCTAAGCAACTCCTACCATCTTTACAATTACTTCCCATTTTAAATCACTAACTGTGACAAAATGATCAACTGTGATCTCTCTCTCTCTCTCTCTCTCTCTCTCTCTCTACATATGTGTGTGTGTGTGTGTGTGTGTGTGTGTGTGTGTGTGTGTGTATACACACACATATATATGTGTGTGTGTGTATATATATATATATATATGTATATATATATATATATGTATATATTCCCCTATTTTTCCTTACAGCTGAGAGAGAAATGGATAGATGGATGAATGGATGGAAGGATGGACAAATGGATAGATAGATAGATAGATAGATAGACAGATAGACAGATAGACAGACAGATAGACAGATAGACAGAGAGAGACAGACAGATAGAAGACAGGGAATTTCCCTGTCTTAGAAACACAAATTTGGTTTCTGGGGTAGAGGGGATCTGAATCTTGCAATTCAGAATTCATATTTAAAAGAGATGAGAGTTTATTAAACTGTGTAAATTAGGAAAGAAAGACAATCATCAGATGAGATGGTACCCCTGTAAACAAAGAAGTCAATATAGCTCCAGGAATGAGTACATTGGTTTCCTAATCATGTGACCAACATATTTTCTCCAATCCCCATAGCCTTTCAAACCTCTCCAAAATAGAAATTATGCACAAGAGATTAAGTAAATTCAGCTGTCACCATGGTCTAAAATGCCAAGAACCCCCAAAGAGATGATTCAATGAACTAACAGAAAAGAAGTAATCCCTAAATCCCACCCCCCACATACCATAAACAGCTGCACATCTGGACCCACATATTTGCAAAAGAACTCAATTCTGCACCTCTTCCCCCTCGATCCCCCTGCCAACTGTGCCATAGGGAAAAACCAAAAGACAGAAATTTCCTCACGCTTGGCAGTGCTTTGTGCTGTAACAGAGCTCAAAGAACTGAAGAATAGAGGCAAGTGGATAGGATACATATGTGTACTTCCTCTAGCATTCCATTATGCCTAGAGGAAACGATACAGAATCTAGCTGAAACCAGTTCTTTCCTCCTCAAACAATTAGTTGGGGACTGAAGCTTTAAAATGATGGAAAATATCTTTGAGATCTCAAGGAAACTGAAATCAAAGGGGATGGAATCAGGAGTTAAAAAGTGAACAATAGCAGATTATAAGAAAACTAAAAAAAAAGACAAAATATTGAAATTATGACAGAGTTCAGGACCTCAGTTAAAGACCTCAATCATAAACAGATAATCCAGCAATATTAATAACAGAAGGGAATATGGCATTCAGATTGAGTAAAAGAGTCCAGACATCTATGAATAAATATTTAATGATAAATAAAAATACAACAATCTCTGATCAGGCAAAGGACATCTTTGCGGATACCCAAGAGAAGTTGGAGCCAAAGCAATATATAACTGAATGCTTTAAAAGAAAAATATTATTGTGAAAACAGAAGTGAACAAATTAAAATGGGAGTCATTCTTTTCTTTTCTCATTCTCTTCTTTCTCCCTCCCTCCCAGTCCCCCACAAAGAAAACAACATAAGATTTGAAAGTAAACAGTTTCTTGAAGGGAAATGAGTTGCTGGAGAAGCTTTGCCCACAGAAAAGAGAGTGGGAAGTGAGTGAATTTTCATAAGCAATCAACCCCATTGCTTTCCCACACTCAGGTGGGGATTGCCAATTCACCCTGTTGTACTAACCAGAACTACCTGCTGACTATTTAAATCCGGATGAGTCATTGCGATATAACCTTGAATTATCAAAGGTTTTCACAGTTAGCTTTGACCATATTGGTCAGATATTGGTTGTCATGTTTATTGTTAAGGTAACAAATCTTTATGCGTTATTTTAGGTTCTTGAGTATCAGAGGGACTCTGGTGAGGCTGAAACTACCAAAGAGAAACCTGCAATCTTTCAGGGTGGTATACAGAGACTAAATTCCAACCCAGGCCCTCCTACAAACAATATACTAAGATACTGAGTATGAACCAAATGATAAATTAAATATCTTTTAGGAGAAGCTGTTAAATTAAGGCAGAGAAGTTCATCATGAGTTTGGCCACTTCTTGAAGCAAGAAAATATTATGGTCAGATCTTTTCCTTAGAAAGATTATTTTGACAGCTATGTGGATGATGAATTGGAGAGAGAAGAGATTGGAAGCAGGTAGTTCAATTAGAAGACTATTTTAGGGTGGGGGAGGGAAGTAAGATTGGGAGAAAAATTGTAAGACAAATACAATCTTTAATAAAAAATGATGGGTACATATTTTGTTTATAATTGGAAAACAAATAAAATGTTAAAAAATTATGATCTAGGCAGTAATACAAAATGTAAGGGAGTTATAGAATAAAATCAGTTACAAAAAAGACTATTATAATAATATAGGTAATAGATAAGGAGTCCCTGAACTTGAATGTGGCAATGCAAGTAGAGAGGAAGGACAGATGTTAAAGCAGAATTGATGAGATACTTTCTCTTCCCTCTCTCTTTGTCTTCCTCTCTGTTTCTGACTCTATTTCTATGTCTCTGTCTCTCTGTGACTCTTTCTATCTCTGTCTCTGACACACACACACACACACACACACACACACACACACACACACACACACACACATATATCAGAGTGATGAACTTTTCAGTCACAGAAATTCTCCAAAATCATCTGCTAAATCAAAAAGGAGATTGGAAAATGAAAAACATAAAAATAAAAAGGAGAGTATCCACACTAACAAAAATCATACATCCTTGAAATATTATAGTAAAATGATCAGGTTAGTCTAAATGTTGCTTAAATTTCCTTCTATCTCTAAATTCTTAACATACTAATAAAAGGGTTTTCAAAACTGACCCATGATGACAAAATCACAGAAATTAGGTATCTTGTTCTCAATCCACAATTAGTTGTGGGAGGACCTGGGTTAGAACCTAGTCACTTGATACCACCCTGCAAGATTGCAGGTTTCTCTTTGGTAGCCTCAGCCTCACCAGAGTCCCTCTGATACTTAAGAACTTAAAATGACACAAAGATTTGCTGCATTAACAATAATCATGACAACCATTGCAAGGCATAAAATAGTTACATGTGTGTAAAACTAGGAAACCTCTCGGGACAGAGACCAGTTTTTATTAAAAGAAAACAAATGTGGAGTTTACTATACACTCAATACTCTCTGAGCATCAAGATACAGAATTCAGTTATTTATATATTTCTTGATTCACAAACAGTGCAAAAAAAAAGTTCTCCAGAAGCCAATTCATGCAAGATTGTATTTTGCAGGTCACTATGTCCTAACTTTGTGATGTCCTAACATTGTACTTTACATTACATCTCAATTAGTTTTTGAAGTCTCAATCAGACATTTGCAGTACTTTCTTACTTTATCATACTAATATAAAAATCAGCATATAGGTATGGTTATTATAGTCACATATTCAAGATACACACTTTATTATTATTTAGTCACACTTCTAATTCTCTAACAGAGGAATTTTCCTGGAACTATATGATAGTTTGGTTACAAATGGTATTTTGGGTATTTTTTTACCCAGGATTATGCTCTTACTATAAATCACATAGCTATTTCTTATCCTAATGATAAAAAGATTAGCAAGGCAATACAGAGCAAAGTCTACAAGCATTGATTATTGATCTTTTTCCTTTTATATGCTCAAAGGATTAAATCATAGACCAAGAAATGAATGCTTTGTGGGGAAAAAAGAGAGGCACACTAGGAAATGGCAGGGAGGGGTATGTGTCTGGTTTGTCCCACTAAAAAAAAACAATGACAATGATTTATAATTTCATTATAGCACCACCACAGACCATCAGCTAAAGTAGGGCAGCCATGTGGGATAGACTGGCAACAAGACAAAGGACCAAAAAGTTTCTAATTTTAAGTTATCACATATAAAAATTGGGCAAGAAACATACCCAGAAGGGATAAATTAAAGGGGAACAGAATGTGTGTATGTCTGTGTGTGTGTGTGTCTGTGTGTGTGTGTGTGTGTGTGTGTGTGTGTGTGTGTGTGTATCCTGGCAAGAGGAGCACCAAGGAGGGGAAAAAAGACGCAGACGCAGACACAGACACACACAGACACAGACACACACACACACACACACACACACACACACACACAAACACATATGGTATCTAGAAGGTAATATCATAATATCAGAGAGTAGATCCTGAACAAGGAGAATAGAGGGCAGGGAACGGTGAGGAAAAACCTTCCTACAAAAGGCTTCTTTTACCTTAGTTATAAAGGTAGCCAGAAAAGCTAGAGGGTGGAGATGAGAAAGGGGAGTCTTCCGGGGTGATAGTTAATGAAAAGGCCTATTATCCAGAGATGATGAATCTACCCCAGCAAGAATTCTAGTGCCTGAATTGTAGAGCTGTGGGGGGATGCCAAGTGTAAGAGGTAGAAAGGGGAAAGTGTGAAGGTCTTTAAAAACCGGAGGACTTTACATCTGATCACAAAAGTGATCTGTCTATTACGTTAAAGATAGTATTCCCTCAAAATGCAAGCTCCTTGAGGACAAAGGTTATTTCATTTTTTTTCTTTGTGGAGCCAGGGCAGCCTAACACAATGACCCACTCAAAGCAGGTATTTGCTCTATGTTTATTGGATTGGATTTAGTTGAAAGAGACAGAGAGATGAGGAATCACAAGTGGAGAAAGAGAGACAAAGAGACTGGAAAGGATAGAGGATGGGATGAGAGATGTGCATTAATTGAGGAATCACTTCCCACTTCAGAGGTCAAGAATGAAGTCTTGTAAACCATACATGTATAAGGAATGGTATTTTACCAGGGTTGGCAGGATATTTCTCTTGTCAGAATTATATAAAAAGTCTATTTAGAGGCAGTTAGGTGGCACAGTGGATATAAAACCAGTCTTGGAATTAGGAGGACCTCAGCTGGCTGTGTGACCCTGGACAAATCACAGAACTCTGATTATTTAGAAAAAGACAAAGAAGTTTTTTGGGGAGCTGGTTTGATGTAGCTTACTATGATTAGTAATCAAGCTACAGGTGAACAATGATGTCTGATCGTTTTAAAAGCCTTGTTAAGTTTTTGGTTACAAATTGAGTATGCATGTGACAAGAAATAAAGGATTTAATCAGGAAATTATCATCTTCCTATAAGGTTTACTTTCAGAACCTCTATATTTCAAATATATATTGGGCAGAGAAAAACATAATATTTTGTCCAAGCACAACTGCTATCACATCTCATTGAAACATTCTTTTTTCTCGTTTTTCTTTTTTTTTAATTTATTTTCATCTATTTCTACATGCATATTTCCAAGTTACAAACTTTCCCTCCATCTCCCCTTTCCCACCCTCCTCCCCTCAGTTAGAAACAGGTTAGCATTTTACATACATATTTTGTTAAACATATTTACTACTTAGTAGTTTTTGACATGAGGAATTAAGATTAAGGGAAAGAGATATAAAAGAGATAATTTTTATAAAGTGTTCATCAGATTTGGTAGGGGTGTTTTTTTCTGTGTATTTTGTTTTGTTTTGTTTTTCTTTCCCTGGTTGGGGTTAATATAGTCCATAATCTATCAGATATGATTGTCCTAGCTCTCTGGACAGCCAAAATGGGTTGCTTCCATCAAGGTTGTGCATCTCGTAATGTTGGTGTGTAAATTGTTCTCTTGGTTCTACTCCCTTCACTCAGCATCAGATGCCTTAAGTCATTCCATGCTTCTCTAGAGTCCGACCATTTATTTTTTTCTTATAGAACAATAATGTTCCATAGAATTCATGTACCATAACTTATTTAACCATGTCCCAGCTGATGGGTATCCCCTAAATTTCCAATTCTTTGCCACTACAAAAGGGCTACTATGAATATTTTGTAACATGTAGGACTTTTTCCATTTTTTACAATTTCTTCTGGATATAATCCTAGAATTGGAATTCCTGGGTCAAAGGATATGAATAGTTTTATTGCTCTTTGGGCATTGTTCCATATTGCTGTCCAGAAAGGTTGGATCACTTCACAACTCCACCAACAATGCATCCATGTCCCAATCCTCCCACAGCCTCTCCAAAATTGATCATCTTCCCTTTTTCTCATCTGGGCTAATCTAATAGGTGCGAGAAGATACCCCATTGTTGTTTTAATTTGCATTTCTCTAATCAGTAGTGATTTGGAGCTTTTTTTCATATGTTTATATATATATATATATATATATATATATATTTATATGTATATATATAGCTTTAATTTCTTAATTTGAAAACTGTTTGTTCATATCTTTTGACCATTTATCAATTGGGGAATTACTTGTGACCTTATAAATTTGATGCAATTCTCTATATATTTTAGAAATGAGACCTTTATCAGAACTCCTGGTTGTGAAGATTGTTTCCCAGCTTTCTGGTTTTTTTTTTTAATTTTTTTTTAGGTTTTTGTAAGGCAAATGGGGTTAAGTGACTTGCCCAAGGCCACACAGCTAGGTAATTATTAAGTGTCTGAGACCGGATTTGAACCCAGGTACTCCTGACTTCAAGGCATGTGCTTTATCCACTACGCCACCTAGCTGCCCCCCTAGCTTTCTGCTTTTCTTCTAAATTTGATAGCTTGATTTTCTTAGTGAAAAAAATTTTTAGTTTAATATAATCAAAATCATTCTTTTTCAGATTATAACAGACTCTAATTCTTCTTTGGTCATAAATTTATCCCTTTTCCATAAATCATATGGATAGAATATTTTTTGATCTATTAATTTATCTATGGTATTGCTCTTGATGGCTAAATCCTGTACCCATTTTGACCTTATTTTGTTATAGGGTGTGAGATGTGGATCTATGCCTAGTTTTTGTCATACTAATTTCCAGTTTTCCCAACAATTTTTGTCAAATAGTGAGTTCTTACTGCTTTATAGTATAGTTTTAGATCCGGTAGAGCTAGACCACCTTCCTTTACATTTTTTTCCATCCATTCCCTTGCT
This sequence comes from Macrotis lagotis, assembly GCF_037893015.1. NCBI lineage: Eukaryota > Metazoa > Chordata > Mammalia > Peramelemorphia > Peramelidae > Macrotis > Macrotis lagotis. The sequence goes on along the minus strand of NC_133658.1, from coordinate 173,974,575 downwards.
ATTCTTGCCCTTTTGTTACTCCAGATGAATTTTGTTAATATTTTTCAAACTCCATAAAGTATTTGTTAGGTAGTTTCATTGGTATGGCACTGAATAAGTAATTTAATTTGGTTAGAATTGTCATTTTTATTATATTATTTATTTTATTTCATTTATTTATTTATTTATTATTTATTATATGAGCTCGAACTAACCATGAGCATTTGACATTTTTACAATTATTTAGAATAGACTTTATTTGGGTGAGGAGAGCTTTATAATTGTGTTCATACAATTTCTAGGTTTGTCTTATGAGGTAGATTTCCAAATATTCAATGTTATCTACAGTTATTTTAAATGGAATTTCTCTTTCTATCTCTCTTTCTTGAGCTTTGTTATTCCTGTATAGAAATGCTAGTGATTTGTGTGAGCTTATTTTACATCCTGCTACTTTGCTGAACTTGTTAATTGTTTCAAGGAGTTTTTAAGATGATTTTTCTCAGGTTCTCTAGGTATGCTATCATATCATCTGCAAAAAAGTGAAAGTTTTACTTCCTCATTGCCTGTTCTGATTCCTTTAATTTCTTTTTCTTCTCTTATTGCAACTGCTAGTGTTTCTAATACTAAATTAAATAGTAATGGTGATAGTGAGCCTCCTTATTTCATCCCTGAATTTATTGGACATGTTCTGAGTTTATTAAATATAATATTTATTGATTTTTATATAGAAACTACTTATTATTTTAAGGATTTATTCCTATACTTACTAGTGCTTTTAATAGGAATAGATGTTGTATTTTATCAAAGACTTTTTCAGCATCTATTGAGATAATAATATGATTTCTCTTGGTTTTATTGCTGAAATGTTTAATTATGTTGAGTGTTTTCCCTAATGTTGAACCATCCCTGTCATCCTGGTATAAATACAACCTGATCATGGTGTATTATCCTGGTAATAACTTGCTGTAGTCTCACTGCTAAAATTTATTTAAGATTTTTGCATCAATATTCATTGGGGAGATTGATCTATAATTTTCTTTGTCTGCTTTGGTTCTTCCTGATTTAAGTATCAGCAACATATTGGTGTCATAAAAGGAGTTTGGAAGAACTGCTTCCTCTCCTATTTTTAAAAATAGTTTATGTAGAATAGGAATTAATTGTTCCTTAAATGTTTGGTAGAATTCACTTGTAAATTCATCTGGACCTAGAGACTTTTTTCTGAGGAAGTTTATTGATGGTTTCTTCCATTTCTTTTTCTGAAATGGGGTTATTTAAGTAATCTATTTCCTCTTCTGTTAATCTGGGCAGTTTGTATTTTTTCAAATTTTCATCTATTTCACTGAAGTTGTCCAATTTATCGGCATGCAGTTTGGCAAGGTAGCTCCTAATTATCTCTTTAATTTCCTACTCATTGGTGGTTAGTTCACCCTTTTCATTTTTGATACTGGTTATTTGGTTATCTTCTCTCTCTTTTTAAAATCTGATTAACCAGAAGTTTGTCTATTTTATTGGCTTTTTCATAAAACCAACTCTTAGATTTATTTATGAGATCAATGGTTTTTTTGCTTTCTATTTTATTAATCTCTCCCTTGATTTTCAGAATTTCTAGTTTGGTATTTAATTGGGGATGTTTAATTTGTTCTTTTTCTAGCTTTTTTAGTTGCATACCCAATTAATGGATCTCTGGTTTCTTTATTTTATTCATTTAGGCAGTTAGAGATATAATGTTTCCCCTCAAAACTGTCTTGGATTCCCATAAATTTTGATATGATGTCTCATTATTATCATTTTCTTGGATATAATTATTGATTATTTCTATCATTTGCTGTTTGAGCCAACCATTATTTAAGATAAAGATACTTAATTTCCAATTATTTTTGGCTTATCTTTCCCTGACTCTTTATTACATGTAATTTTTTCCATCATGATCTGAGAAGTGTGTAATTTTTATTTCTGTATTTCTGCATTTTATTTTAAGGTTTTTGTGCCCTAGTACATGGTCAATTTTGGTGAAGATGCCATGTACTTCTGAGAAAAAAGGTGTATTCTTTTCTGTCCCTATTAAGTTTTCTCCAGAAGTCTATCATATCTAAATTTTCTAAAATTTCATTCACCTTCTTTACTTCCTTCTTGTTTATTTTGTTAGATTTATCTAGTTCTGAGAGAAGGAGGTTGAGGTCTCCCATTATTAATGTTTTGCTGTCTATTTTTGCTTGTTATTCATTCAACTTTTCCTCTGGGAATCTGGAAGCTATCCCACTAGGTACATACATGTGTAGTAATGATATAGCTTCATTTCCCATGGTGCCTTTTAAGAAGATATAATTTCCTTCTTTATCCCTTTTAATGAGATTGATTTTTGCTTTTACTTTGTCTGAGATTAGAATTGTTACCTCAGATTTTTTTTATTTCATCTGAGGTATAATATATTTTGCTCCAACCTTTTACCTTTACCCTGTGTGTATCTCTCTGCTTCAAATGTGTTTCTTGTAAACAACATATTGTAGGATTCTGTTTTTTAATCCATTCTTCCAACTTTTTCCATTTTATGGGACAGTTCATCCCATTCATATTTACAGTTAATATTACTAATTCTGTATTTCCCTTTATGTTATTTTTCTCCATTTATATTTATCTCTTTCCTTTTCTCTTATTACTCCTAACCAAATTTTTGTTTCCTTTTCCCTTTTATTTATATTGTTTTAATTTAAATTTCAGTTTCTTTTCACTTGTACCTTCTCTTCCCTTTTATCAGTCCCTTCTTCCCTTAACTTCCCTGTTCCCAGCCCCCCCTTCCTTGTAGATTAAGTGGAAATATATCTTATTTCCTCAGTGGGCTAAATCTACTGAATAGAATTTACACAGCATCCAAATTCTCCCTTGTTTCCCTCTAAAATTATAAATCTTTGTGCCTCTTCCCTTGGTGTTCTAATATTTGATAAATTCCTATCATTATCAATATATCATCACAGATTGTTTGTCTGATTGTTTGATAAGCAGCATTGGCTCAAATTGCATGAAATTATAATTATAATCATTTTTTACCTTACTCCTTTTCAATTATCTTTCAAGTACAGGCAATCCTCTTCACAAGTCAAAATATCCTCCAAAGCCATATCATTTCTTCAACTATTTGTGCCCTTCCCCCTGGCCTATTTTCTTTTCCTCTCTGACTCCACCCACCCACCCAGGGTATTTAACCCCCTTGTTAAGTGAAGTATCCTGATTTAATTAACTGAAGATCTCCAAGTATCCATAGGCTCTGGAGGTCTCAATGAGAACTTTACAAATTATTGCAAATAGAGACACTGTCTCAGGTCCTTGCAGTAGAAAAGGTGTTTAGCACCTTGTGATTAAAGCCAGTCAGAGTGTAATGAGATACTTAAGTTAAAGTTAACACTCCTGCTTTTTTTTTCCAGGGGGGTTTTATCTCAGACATAGTAATGTGATTTTGGACCTCTTCAATTGAGGGACAAGATCCAATTAAACCTATATCCCTTAGGTTCATTCTCTTCAATTATATTCTACCCTTTAATTATCCTTAGAGAAGTAAAGTTCTAATGAGTTAAAATTGTTATATCTTCCCTTTTAGAGACCAACAATGTTTAAAACAGTTTTGTTTTTTCACTCCCTTTTTTCATTTACCTTTTTAATGTAAATCTTCAGTCATGTATTTAGCGATTGAATGCTCTGTTCAGTTCTGGTCTTTGTGTCAGGAAATTCTGGAAGTCTTGTATTTCATCGGAAATCCATGTTTTCCCCTGACAATATATGCTGAATTTTGTAGGGTGGTCATTCTGGGTTGTAATACCAGGTACTTAGCTCACCAAAATGCAATTCCAGTTCTTCTGATCCTTCAATATTGAGGCTGATAGGTCCTGTGTTAGTCTGATTGAGTTCCCTTTGCATTTTCATTGTTTTCTTTTTGCTCTTTGCAATATATTCTCTTTTATTTGAGCGTTCTGGAATTTGGCTATTACAGCCCTTAGAATTTTTATCCTGGGGGTCTCTTTCTGGAGGGGTTTAATGGATTCTTTCAATTGTTATATTGTTATTTTGTTCTAGTAGATTGGGGCAATTTTCCATTATAATTTCCTGCATGATGTTATCCCGGTTCTTCTGTTGATCCAAGCTTTCTAGTAGTCCAATAATTCATAGATTGTCTTTCCTGGATATGTTTTCCAGGTCATTTGTCTTCCCCAGAAGGTACTTTAGATTTTCTTCAATTTTATCAGCCTCTTTATTTTGTTTCATGGAATCTTGTAGTCTTGTACATTCATTGGTTTCTAACTGTTCAATTTTAGTTTTTAGAATTTTATTTTCTTCAATTAACTTTTCTGTATCCTTTTTAAAGGTGCTGAATTCTCTGGTCAACTTTTCACAATTTTCCTGCATGACTTTCATTTCTTTTTCCCATTTTTCTTCTTCCTGTTATCTTTGCTTTTTAAATGGTTTTTTAAGCTCTTCAATGAGCTTTTGTATTTGAGCCCAATTTATAGACTGTTTTGATACTTCTCCTGTGAGTGGTGTTTCACAGCTTTCTTCTTCAGACATGGCATTGCTATCATCTGTGAAGTATTTTTCTATAATTTTCTATATTTTCTTAGGTTTTTTGCTCATCTTCATTGGAAATATTCTGAATGAACAGTATAAACAAAGTACCCCATCTAACCCAGGAACTTCCAACATTGTATTCCTTTTTTTGAAATTTAGGTCTGCCTGTATCTCTTTAATTGTACTCAGAGATCGCAACTGAGAGAAACAACAGGATCAATTTTACCTCATCCCTTATTTTGCTGAAGGCTAAACTCTATTACTGAAATAGATCTGCTACCTTCAGTGGTTTTCCAGTAGCATCTCCCCACTTGAGCTCCTCCTCACATCTGAGTGTGCAAACACAAAAGTTATTTCCAGACCACCAGTTCTTGCAGGCTGACTGTGCACATGCTCACAGTTTAAGCAAAGGTTATAAACATGGGATTACTCAAGCTGATTTTGAACAGTAGGAACTATAACTTACACCATTTGGTTGCATTTTCCCCAAAACTATAAATCCCACAAGGTCAGGGACAGTATCTTGTAAATATCTAAATAGACGTAGAGCCATGATCAAACATAAAATGCAGTTTGCCATTCCCTCCTCCTCATTTCCAGGATTTTTTTTCATTTTACATTCCAGCCTATTCTCAATTCCAACACATGGGATCCAGTGACACTGGCCTCCTTATTATTCCTCCAACAAGAAGACAGAACACCTTCCAACTCCCAACATATTCACAGGCAATCTCTTATGCAGAGAATGCTATCTTTCTCATTTTTGCCTCCTGAACTAAGAAGACTTTTCCAAACCTTCTTAAATCTAGTGCCTTCCATCTCTTGATTATTTTCTATTTATCCTTTATATGGTTGGTTTGTATATAGCTGTTTACACATTTTCTCCCCCATTAGATCATGAACTTTGTGAAAAAGGGACTCTCTTTTGCTTTTTTTTTGCATCCCCAGTATTTAATGTAGTGTCTACCACATAAATATTTATTGACTATACTCCTAGACTAGAATAAAGGTAAACTTTAAGACAACTATTCATCAGCTCACACCACTGTTTCCATTACAAAGATCAACCGGGGACACAATTTGAACCAAAAATCATTTAGTGATTTTTGCAAAATAAAGTACAAAAAGCTTTGCTCCCCATATACACAGGAATAAGTTCTTCAATAGAATGTCACACTATAAAATGGGAGAGAGTACACACATACAAATAAATGTATAGACAAGGAATGTAGGGAAGTTATGTGACCAGATAACATGCATGGACAGGAAGATTTCACAGATTGCACACAAGGATGGGAAACAGAGGTGGTTACAGAATACAAGAAGGCAGATATCATCATACTCTTAAGGCACTATTCCTGTTGGAATAGATCTTTGTCTGTTGCTGAATCACTTTCTTACAGAAACACTGTTTTATTTTCACTTGCTAATCTAGTAGTACAGTGAAACCATGGGCATCAGACTGCCTTCATCCACTGTTGGAATATTCTTTGTAATTCTTTAAGCATATAGATTCAGTTCTTCAGTCATTTTTCAGTCATGCTTGACTATTTTTTCTTTTCTTTTTTTTAAGGTTTTTGAAAAGCAAATGGGGTTATGTGGCTTGCCCAAGGCCACACAGCTAGGTCATTATTAAGTGTCTGAGGCCAGATTTGAACTCAGGTACCGACTCCAGGGTCAGTGCTCTATCTACTTCTCCACCTAGCCGCCCCCATGTTTGACTATTTTTGACCCCATTTGAGATTTTATTGGCAAAAATATTGAAATGTTTGCCATTTCCTTTTCCAGGTCATTTTACAGATGACAAAACTGAGGCAAACAAAGTTAAATGATTTGTGCAGGATCACACATCTAGGGTGTATCTGAGTCTAGATTTGAATTCAGGAAGATGAATCTTCCAGAATTCAGATCTGGCACTCTATCCACCATGCCATCCCACCATACTTTAACAGGAGTTATTATTTCTTTTGTAAATCAGACTATAATGGATAAAGTACTGAGCCTGGGCTTCATAAGTTCAACTCCAGCCTCAGACACTTATTAGCTATGTAACCCTGGCAAAAAATTTTAAATAACAATTCAGACCCAACTAGCCAGGAAAATCTTTAGACAGTGAAGTTTTCCCCCTGGAACTCCATTGATCCTTTCGGGGATGTAAATAGCTAAATTTTGAATACTATTTGATTAGTGGTGAAAAAATTTCTTTCCTTCCCATCAAGTTTCTTCCAATCCATGAAATTAACCTAAAAGTTTACTTAACCAGACTAAAGAGGCTAGGTAGGGATAATGACCTTTGAATACCTCCAGTTTATCCTGTATATTGCTTGTTTCAGCATAGTTGTTCACATGTTGACTCTCCTATTAGATTGTCTTCTCCTAGAGAATAGGGACTGCCCATACCTTCTCTTGTATGCCCAGGGTTTATCACAGTGAATTGTATATAGTAGGTAATTAAGAAATGCTTATTGACTGATTAACTTTCCTGTTATGCACTGTATTAAATTTGTACTAATAAAATAAATGTTGCCAAAATTAGGTTTTCACTCATAAAATAAAGCTATCAAATTTAGAAGAAAAGCAGAAAGCTGGGAAACAATCTTCATAACTAGGAGTTCTAAAAAAGGTCTCATTTCTAAAATATATAGAGAATTGCATCAAATTTATAAAATCACAAGTCATTCCCCAATTGATAAATGGTCAAAAGTTATGAACAAACAGTTTTCAAATGAAGAAATTAAAGTTATATATAATCCTCTTATACTTCATGTTTCTTCCTTAAGGATATGATTTCCTTCTCATCACATTCAATTTGGATCAGTGTATACTACCATGGAAACAATGTAAATACTGACAAATTGCCTTGTGTGGGGGGGTGGAGGAAGAGAAGTAAGATCAGGGGAAAAATTGTAAAACTCAAAATAAATAAAATCTTTATAAACAAACAAAAAAGCTATATATAAAATCATATGAAAAAATGCTCCAAATTATTATTGATTAGAGAAATGCAAATTAAAATCACAAGGTATCATCTCATCTATCAGATTGGTCAAGATTACAAAAAGGGGAAATGATCAATGATGGAGAGGTTGTGGGAGGATTGGGACATTGATGCATTGCTGGTGGAGTTGTTAAGTGATTCAAGCTTTCTGGAGAGCAATATGGAACTATGCCCAAAGAGCAATAAAAATGTTCATACCCCTTGACCCAGAAATTCCAATTCTAGGACTATAGCTAGAAGAAATTATAAAAAAGGGAAAAGTCTTATATGTTTTAAAACATTCATAGCAGCATCTTATGTAGTGGCAAAGAATTGTAAATTGAAGGAATATCCATCAATTGAGAAATGACTAAACAAGTTATGGTACCTGAATACTATTGCTCTATAAGAAAGCATAAATGATTGAACTCTAGAGAAGCACGGAATGAATTATGGGATCTGATGCTAAGAGAAGGGAGTAGAACCAGAAAACAATGTATGCATCAACAAGAACATTGTGAGATGAACAAAACTGATGGAAGCAGCTCTTCTCAGCAGTTGATAGAGCTGGGACAACCCTATTAGACTAGCTATGGACTATATTATCCCCATCCAGAGGAAAACAAAACAAAACAAAACACACATGCAAAAAAAAGCCCTTCAGAATCTGATGAACACTTTATAAAAATCATCTTTTATGTATCTCTTTCCTTTAATCCCAATTCCTCATACCAAAAGTTACTAATTTGTAAACATATTTATCAAAATATGTATGTACTGTATGTACTGTATGTACTGACTGTTTGCCTCAGAGGGGAGGGGGTGGGAAGGGAGGGTGGAAGGAAATTTTGTAAGTTAAAAATATATATGAGCATATGGATAAAATAAATAAATTTTTTAAAAATGAATTATATTTAAAGTCATAAAATCTCAGGAATACCGATTATTAATCATCTGAAAAAATAATGGAATGAGGCTAGCTATCCTCCAAGGTCCCTTCCTTCCAGCCCTAAGTAAAGGCATGAATGATATTCCTCCCTTCTTTGTCTTTGTATTACTCATAAAGTGCAGCCCAGTAGTTTGCACACAGAAAACTGCATGATGAATGGAAAGAAAGTTGAATAAACAGAAGCAAAAATCCTTTCGCTAAGTTTTCTCCTGCCACTGCTCAAGACCATATTTATTGTATTCTGTATGTGGATCTGTATATACTCTAGTGCCTTCTGCACTATCATAGTTATGATCCTGTCATCATTTCCATTAAAAAAAAACCTTGCTTAAGAGGTTTTCAGTTTGGCTCTAAGAATTATTTCTGAGTTGAAATTCATCTCAACAGCACTAACAGTTTTTTGTTGTGTGTATACTTTTTTAACCAAACTAAACAAAAATCAATGTGGTACTCAAAAAAAAACCTTATAGCTAGCAAGTACTATTTCATTATATCAATGAAACAATTATTTAATGTTCTTAATATCTTTTCAATTCATTAGCCTTTTATTTAATTAATTAGAAAACTTTTACAGTCATGCTACTATAGTACAATTACTGTTTACTCATAAAACATTACTTTAAAAATGGTAGCCAGATCAGCTGCTCTGGTCCATGTTATTATGCTATCAAGCAGGTCTTTCATCACTGTAGTTCACCATCATGGATTTTTACTATCACGGTGTTTTGACATGAAGCAAACCAATGAGCACATGGATACAATTTCTAATAGTTCAAACCCTGTAATTATCTTAATGTAGTTTCTCATAGGCAGTCAGGGATGACTCCATAGTAGAGTAGCAATCTAAAAATCAGCTTGTTGGCTGGAGTGTCCTTGGTTGAATTTTTATTTTCTCATTTGCTTAGTGAGATATTTCTGGGCTTAGCATTAAAAGATCCTGAAAGAGCAATTGAGTGTGAGGAAATCATCAACCATCCTGTTTTTGTGGGTTGTCTCATTTCAGAAGTTGAGGAAAGTTAGAAACAGGCAGTCTTCATAACAAAAATAACTAACAAAAATAAATAAATAAATCCCCTCCTTGGTAATGGCTTACAGCCTACTACTGACAAATGCAGCTATAAAATTAACAGGATGACAAGATTTCTGGGCCAAGAAGGAGAACACTGACTTAGTCCTTCCTCCTCAATCCATCTCTGCTTCACAACTCCTGGATACAAACTACGCTTAGGGGAAAGAAACACAAACAACATTATTCATCAATATTTTAAAAACTCCCTGGGGAAGAATGCCCAAGTGAAATTCTACCTCTGTCACATGTAAAGAGGAAATTGTTTTCAGGACATAACCAGAGGGAAATCACAGGTAATATTCAATTTGCCTATTTTAACTAAACTGGAATAAAAAGTAGGGGACCTGGTTCCTAAAGGAAACAATATACCATCCTCCATCATTACCTTTTCACTTAGTTAGACCTTAGAGACCTATTGAAACACAGATTTAGAATCCAATTTTTTCCCTCTTCACTGGGTCTTGGAGCTCTATTCCCAATTGTGAATCACTGCTGTGACTTTTACAATTGCCCCAATACATTCCCAAAGAGTTTCTCACTTGATGTTCAAAACCCACTTTTAAAGGAGCCAAGACCGGTATTCCTTTCTCCATTTCACAGATGAAGAGACACAGGCCTTAGAGCAACAAAGAGAGGCCACACAGCTAATTGGAAAATTCAAATTTAACCCCAGACCTTTGGATTTCAAGTCTAGTGCTCTTCACATGGATCAGAGTTCTTCTAGATATGCTACATGTGGAGAGGAGGGGTTTTTGTTATTGTTATTTTAACATATTACTATGTCAATTTTGCTATTGTATTCTGAGTCATTTTTTAGCATCACATATTCATGATTTCATTATAGTTCTATCCTGACTGCTCTTAGACCTTGGTCATTTAAGCCTGTGTTAAACTTCTCAGTAAATTTAGTTACCAAGAAGTTCAACAGCAATATCAACTCACATCAGTATGGAATTTTAAGGTTTGTAAACCATTTCTTCCACAACATTCCTATAAGATAGATAGTTTAAGTACTATACTACCTATTTTACATATGAAGAAATTGAAACTGTGAGTTATTAAGTGACTTGTCCATGGTTATATAGCTAAGATGAATCCTTGCTGGGATTTGAATCTAGGCTTCTTGAGTCATCTTCACTTTTCCTACTATATCAATTCCAATATGGGGATAAAAATGAAAAACAATGATTTTCTGGAGTATATACTCCAAATTAAACATACTTTTATCTTCAAGAAATGGCACCTAGAACCATTACATATTAATGCTGGAAGGCTCATGGGATCATAGAACTGGAGCTGGAAGGGAAATGAGAAAGCTATCTAGTTCAACATCTGTGAGGAAACTGAGTCCCAACTATTTGTAATTAGTAGAGCCTATGACAATACAGTAGGCAGTTGTTCAGTTGTTTTGCAGTCATGTCCAACTCTTCATGACACCATTTAGGATTTTCTTGGCAGAGAAAACGAAGTGTTTTGACATTTCCTTCTCCAGCTCATTTTTACAGATGAAGAAACTGAGGCAAACAGAATTAAGTGACTTGGCCAGGGTAACTCAGGTAGGGTCTGAGTTTGAATTTAAGCCACAAAGAAGAGTCTTTTGACTCCTGGCCCCTAAGCTCCATCCACTGCATTTGCTAATACCACAATAGGCAGAGTCCAAGCTAAAAGCTAGTGCCCTGGATTCCCTATGATTGAATCATGCAGAATGGAACAGAGAGTAAGAGAGAAGAGAAAGATTGAGCTTCCCTATCCTGTCTATGGTTCCTGAATTTTGTGGTTAAAATACTGCTGGTAGAGTCATGAATTCAATCTACCTCCAGGCCAAGGTCCCTGAGAGGAATTCTTTGCCAGGGAGATGTCTCTCAAACATATGCCACTGTTCACAAATTAAGTGTGTGGGAGTGGGGATGGATCAGTACCAAAAGATGAATTCATTTTTTTAAAAACTAACTTTAACAAGAAACAGTGAGTCAAAATTCTGCTGAGGTCCTGGCAGTGGTGAGTTGATAGGAACAGCTGTGTGTATAAAGAAAATTTTCATTTATTATCAGATCATTATCAAAACATCTACTCATTTATTCCTTGATAAGATGAAGGCAGTAATGTGCCATGTTTTACAACTGGCTTCCCAGAAAGAAAATAAAAAGCACAGATAAAATCTTTAAGTTTAATATGAATCATTAACATTTTCCATCACTTTCTTAAGCCTAGACAAAACACAAAATAATATATTAAGCCTTGATTTATAGCTTTTGATGCACCAAAACTTTAATAATATCACCTAGTTAGATCAGGTTCCATCACATCCCTGCCCAAGGTTCTGAAAATAGATACCTCCCCAAGGTTTCTTCCTCCCATCAACCAACAAGCAATTCTTAAGAGAGCTTTGTTTTGGGATTTACAGAGATAAAATACAATTAGAGATGTGTTTAGTCAGTTAGACTTTTGTATACTTTACTTCTGGAGTTTTTAAAGATTATGGGTAGAAGGGAGAACTATGAACTTCATCAGGAAAAAAAACATTTTCACTAACCTATAATGGAAATTTAGCAGTTCTTCAATCATTTAAAAACATGATGTCAAAGAGTACATAGGTTACATCAGACTCTTTAAAATTTTTTTTAATTTAAGGCAATGGGTTTAAGTGACTTACCCAAGGTCACACAGCTAGAGAATTATTAAGTATCTGAGATCAGATTTGAACTCAGGTCCTCCTGACTCCTGGGCTGGTGCTCTATCCACTGTGCCACCTAGCTGCCCCTCATCAGATTCTTTTTTTTTAGGTTTTTGCAAGGCAAATGGGGTTAAGTGGCTTGCCCAAGGCCACACAGCTAGGTAATAATGAAGCGTCTGAAACCGGATTTGAACCCAGGTACTCCTGACTCCAGGGCCGGCGTTTTAACCACTGTGCCACTTAGCCTCCCCTCCTCCTCATCAGATTCTTAAAGCCCCTTCACCCCCCAATAAAAGTTAAGAAGTCCTTTTCTAGATATGCGGGTTAAAAACTGGGAATATTGTAATTTCCATTCTAGTGAGAAGGATAGGTTCATTAAAGTATTTTGTTAGCTTCAAGTTCTAAGACACATTCTTTTATTAAAAGAAGATAAAGTTGTTTTAAATTTTCTAAATTATCTATTGGAAATTTTGAATGTTTTCTTTAATGTATTGTTTCCAAAGAACTACTGTGTCAGAAAGGTCATGACCACTAGCTAAATACATTGATTTTTAGACATTTACAGATGACCCTAATGATTTCTCCAAACAATTGATGGAGGTCTGAAGAACCAATGTGATTTGTCTGGTAATACCAATTCTAAATGAAACTGGAATTCCTTCATATATGAGTTCAACTAGATGACCTCTGAGAGTTCTTCTAATAATCAAAGTCTGGGATTCTGGAACTCTGTAAACAGTCTTTTGGGCATGAGACAGAGGAAAGTGAAAGGAATTGTTTAACTTCAAAGGTTCTAAAACTAGGGTTCACAGATCCCCTTGGAGTTTGTGAACTCAGATATGGAAAGAAAATCACATATTTATTTTCACTGACCTCTAACTGAAATTTAGCATGTTCTCTAATTATTTAAAAACATTTGTTTCTGAGAAAGTATCTATTGATTTCATAAGACTTCCAACGAAGTTCATGACATGCAAAATAATTTTCTTGAAACAGAAGTTTTCAAGAGTAGTGAAAAAAGAAAAGAAGCCTACTACACAAGACTGGCCATTTCTGCCTGCTATTTAAGATACTCTAATTTCTTCTTCTTGCTGCTAGGATATGGATTTTTCATCTTTTTTTGTTGTGTGTTAGGGACCTCTTTCATATGGACCTCTTCTCAGAATCATGGTTTTTTCCCCTAAATGTATGAGATCAAATTCATAGAATTACAAAAGAAAACAATTTTATTGAAATGTGGCTATCAAAAAAATGTAATTATCATATCAGGAGTTGCCAACATGCTATCAGACAGAGCAAAAATAAAAATTCAAAAAATAAATAGGACAAACAAGGGAACTCTAGTGTGCTGAAAGAAAGCCAAGACAATCAATAGCAGTAATAAAAATACAAATTCCAAATGTCCTAACATGCAAATTCATAAAGGAAACATTATCTGAGCTTCAGGAAGAAACAAAACAGCATCAATTGTGAGTCTTCAATATTCCTCCATTAGTTTTGGGTAAGTCTAACAGGAAAAGGAAAAATATGGAACTGAACCCATTTCTGAAGACACAATTTAAAAGACTCATGTAGAATCTTTTCTAAATTAGAGTGAAAGAATATATATATATATATGCCATATGGAACATTTACAAAAATCAACTCTGTACTAGGGCACAGAGATATTGAAGACAAATCTAAAAAAACAAAAATAGTCAATACATTTTTTAACAGATCATATTGCAATAAGAATAGAAATTGGATCAGGAACCATAAGCAAAAGGTACAGACTAAAATGGAGACTTAACAATGAAATCATAAATAATGAATGGATCAAAGAATAAATTATAGAAATAATAACTATGTAAAATGAAATGAAAATATGAAACAATAACCCAAAATTTCTGGGATAAAGTTAAAGTTAAAGAAGTCCTGTTGGAAGGATAGTGGTGGAATATGATATGTTATAATCATATGTTAACAAGATAGAAAAAGAGAAATAACTAACAATATGAATTTTAAAAATTAAACAAATAAACAAATAAACCTAGTTAAGTACAAGAAAGGAGATTTAAAAATTAGAGGGGAAATAGATACATTGGAAACAAAAAAAACAGAAATGACAAATAAAACTAAAATCTAGTTCTTTGAAAAGACTAATAAACTTGATAAATCCTAAGCTAATCTAACTAAAAAGAAGAAAGTAAAAGACCCAATCAATAAAATAGTGAATAAGTAATGTTAAATTACATCAAAACAAGAAGAAAAAAGAATAGTCATAGCATAGTATGCAGTTATATGCTAAAAAACCCTGAAAACAGAAAAGAAATAGAGGAATATCTTAGAAAATATAAAATAGCCAAACTATTGGAAGATCATGTAGAGATCTTATATAATGCTATCTAAGAAAAGGAAAGGGTTCTAGCTCTAAAAAAAAAAAAATAAAAAAAATTCTGAAACTGATAGAGTCATAAGAGAAGTCTGTTAAAACTTTAAAGAACATATTTTATAAATTATTTCCAAAAATTAAGAATTCTACCAGAATCCTTTTATGAGATAAATATTGGCCATATACCTAAAAAGATAAAATGTGGAAAGAAAACATTGATTGAACATTGATTCAAAAACTCTAAGCAAACTTTTATCAGACTAGAGTGATTTCTTATAATCAAGTGATTTTATACCATGAATATAAAGATAATTCAACATTAAGAAAACAATAAAATATTAATCATATTAAAAATAGGAACATCTAAAATTATTTATGATCATTTTAATAACTGTAGAAAAAAACATTTGACAAAGTACAATACTTTTCTATGCTAAAAACACTACAAAATATGGGCATAAAGGGACTTTTTTATATCATAAAAAAATTTAAAGCCAAAAGCAAGCCTCAAATGCAATGGGGATGCATTAGAACTTTTTCTTATAAATACAAGGGTGAAGCTAAATACAAGGGTGAAGCAAAGAAGCCCAATCTCCCCAAATACATCATTTACTTTTTTTCCTGGGCCTCATCTGTAAAATGAGAGGTTTGGACTAGAAGACTAATGTGTTCTCCTCCAATTCTAGATCTTTGTTTCTATTGCCTTAAGTCATCTAGTCATTTCTTTATAATTTCATTATAAGGAGATCAAGAGATTTGCTAAAGGTTATAAAGGTAGTAAGTGCCAAAGCTGGAATTAAAACACAAGATCTCTGACTTTAGCCTAGTTATAATTACATTTCTATCATTTGAGGTCTCCTGAGAACAGTATATGCTAGGGTTTTCTGATAACTGAAGTATTGGTGCCATTTATCAGTTTGTCCCTAATAAATCCCTCACAAATTCTGGATACTGTTCCTTATCAATTAACTGCTTCAGAAGAGCATGATGTTGTAGTCTGTGACTGCAAACCTCATCTCTGTCATTTACTATTTCTGTAATCTTGGTTTCCGCATTTTGGACTAGGGTATTCAAGGTCACTCTCAGCTCTAAACAGATGATCCTATGATCGTGAAACTTCAGAAGGAATATTGCTATATTGTTTTATAAACTATGGTCTTTGCAGGTGAATTCTAAATGAGGATAAAAATAAAGAATCAATAACATGAGGTATTATTCCTAATAGGTAAAGTGCACATTTATGCAGTACAATGTATTTTTAAATGTGTTATCTCATTTAAACTTTACAACAGCCCTGAGAAGTAGAACAGGCAAATATTATCTGGATGAAGATGCCAAGGCTTAAAGGATATTAAGTGATGAACCCAAGTTCCACATCTACAAAAGAGACAAGCTCTGGGTCTTCAACAGAGACTTAGTCACTGCCCTTTCCAGTTGCAGGTTCAAATAAGGGAGCAAAAACATTGACTACAGATTGTTGGGAGACAAAGCCCCTTAAGTTAACAACAGACAAATCAAAGATAAGCTTCACAAAAGAACACAGTTTCAAATAATAGACTATCACTTGGAATATTCATAAGCAGCAGATTATCACCTATTCCAAAGAGAAGCCAATGAAATCACTACTGAAAGGTATTGTAAGTACTGTCTGCTTGCCATGGGCCTGGGGAAGTTGAACAGATGGGCAGTGGCATGTTATCCTGCCTCCCCCCCACACTTAGCCTTCGAGAAAAACCTCAGGATAGAAATTGAACAGCCGGTTAAGTGTGACATTTAAAGACAAGTAGCATTGACTCTTAAGAGACAAAATGTTAGCAAATATTAAAGAGACCTAAGAGAGATTGTTTTGCTCCAAATAGAATTCACCAATAACTGTGTGTCTTAAGAGTCCATACAAAGGAAATGAAACGTATGGGAAATTAATTGCTGAACAAAATGTCTTGCTCCCTGACATCCTGGACCATAAACTTGGAAGTAATTTATTTCTCTCCTGAGCTTGCTTAACAATCAAAAATGGGAACACCAAATTGGCAGTAAACCTGTTCCAAGCCCTTGTCTGTTTGAATCAAGACTCTTCTCTAAGGGTCACAGATATGTAATGAAAGACTGTTCTCTCTTTTGTTTGGGTAAAGGTGAGGGTTGGGGTATTTTTGTAAAAGATATTATTGATAAGATATGACTATCTATATATGAAGTCAACTGTTTCAAACACTTAATGCCTAAGATTGAACTTGAAAAAATATGATGAAATATATTTAATGAGATATTTCTCATCTGTTCATCCCCCCCCCCATATAAAATACAAATGGAAAGTTCTTTCATCTTCTCCTTAGTAAGAAAAATAGCACTGATGATAAAGAGGGCATCTGATAAATACAGCACCTTCGACATGTTTCAAGGGAAAATCTTTAAAACTGTTCCATGGAATGATAGAATGCTTGTAAAAGACGAAAACAAAACTAGATTTAGCTTAATCTCCACATTTTGCAGATGAGGAAATTAGGGGCAAGGGAGGTTAATTGATTTACCCGAAGTTGCTTTTATGAAAAAACTTAAACGCCAGACTAAGGAGTTTGTAATTTCATCTTAAATGTAATAGAAAATCATTAAAGTTATTTGGGATCTTTTAAAATTATTTTTAGTGGGAGAGGTGGAGGGAAAAGGAAGAGGAATGATCAGATCTATTCTTCAGGAGGTTGGTTTTTCCAGGTATGTGAAGAAAGGTTAAAAGAAGAAGAAAAAAGGAGGTAAGGAGAACAATTACTAGTTTACTATAATAGGGCAGACTTTCATTGATAAAGGCCTGGACCAGAGCATGGTTAGCAGTGATGAGAAAGGAATAGACAAGAGATATCATGAGGACATAATCAGAAGGACCTGACAATTGATAGGATGTAGCAGTGTGATGTTAATAATAAAATGGTAGCAGGTGGTAGTGGGCTGAGAGCTGACCTTGAATCAGGAAGAGCTAGTTTAAAGTCCCACATATAACAAATATTGATATGGTGGCCCTGGACAAGTCACATAGTATTTCAGGAATGTTTGCCATTCTGCATTAATAGAAGGAATTTCCTCCCTCTGCAATTAAATCAGTAATCTGGATCACCTCTTTACCCCAGAAGAAATATATTGCTATGTTAATTAATAATATAAACATTGCATTTTTTGAGTGTAATTATACAACTACAAAAGCTGAAAGTATTCATTGGTTCTCAGAACTTTGCTAAGTTGTTTCTTTACTACAGAAAGATCTTAAAGAAAAAACTTTAAACTATCAACAAGTAAACAAATCACCAGTAGTTAAAGACAAATTCAAGCTATTCTGAGGTTCCACTTCACATTCATCAGATTAGCAAAAGCAAAAACAAGAACTCTAAGGTTCTACTTAATCATCATCATCATCATATTGATAAAAAAAAGGAAAATGACAATTGTTGGAGGTACTGAGGAGAAATAGGCACACTAATGCACTGTAGGTGGAGCTGTAAATTGACCCAGTCACATTGGGAGGCGATTTGAAACTATGTCTCCAAATCATTAAATTGCTTTTTTTTATGGAGATAGTAAATCCAAGCTATGGAAGGGAAAAATAGGAAAAGGACAAATGGGAACAAAAATAATCACTTTGCCTATACCCCAAAACTATGGAAGGGGAAAAAATAGGAAAGGGACAAATGGGAACAAAAATAGCATCATTACAATCTTATCAGTACTAGAGTCCAAATAAGTCACAGTATTTCTCCAAAGTCACAAAACAAAGTTGAGGTTAGAACCTCATTCCACAATAATCCAAGTCCAAGAGTCAGATATTGTGGGTAGAAAGTTGCAAAGAAGCACTATTCAGGCAGATTTCCAAATCGTTTTCAGTCCAATATGCTTCATTTAGTACACATAAATAATCACATAAACTACTGTGAATGTTAATTATGGCAAGGACTGAGTAATAGCAGCAGCCCCTTACTATCTGGTCATTTATAGCCACTAAACCTGAACTTTATAGCAAGACATAAAACTGTACATTGTATGGTAATTCATCCCTCCCATGGAAACTGTAGCAACCCAGCATTGAATTTTTCCCACCCTGAGTAGCAAAGAGATGAATTAATCTTTTACTGACCTACTAACTTCAAGCAACCTTAGACAGTAATTTTTATATCCTCTGCTAGGGTTTCCTATGTAATAAGCCCATCTTCTCTCTGTGTTCTTTGACCTTAACTGTCTGTTGGATTCTGTAGTAAGCCCTGTGGGAGAATAAAAGGATCAAAAGACCTGATCCCTGCCCTCTAGAAGCTTATTATCTGGTTGAAGAAATGACAGGCCCATAAGCTGGAGGCTCCTTAGAGTACGGAACCAGCCTATGCACATGTTCCTTCCTCTTCCCTTTTGGCCAAGTGGTTGTTTTTTATACAAGACTGAGGGGCAGGGAAGTCTACTTGCCAAAGGGAATTCTCACTCCTCCTTTTGTGAAACAATCAGCTACAGAGGAACTTTGCCTATACTGACTTTATGCATAACTCAGCTCTGAAGCCTTTAGAGCAGCTGATTTCCCTAACTTCTGGGGAATGGGGGAAGAGGTCAGGGTTTGGAAAAAGGAGAGTGGAATGAATGGAACTATAAGCACTTGGAAATGTGGGCTCTGTTTTTTTTTTCTTTTGCTTAACTCTTCATTTCAGTGTTAATTACGTATTTTTTTACTATTTCAGTACTTCCTGAATCTGTCAGCATGATGAGCCAATGCAATACCTAGTTACAAATTAATTTTAAAAATCCCCAGATTCTAAACTGGACTGGGACAAATGAACCAAGACTGGCAAAGTATTATCCAAGACCCTTCACAATTTTTATCCAAGCTTCACAGGGTTCAAAGATGATGGCATCCATGGTCTACATGTACAAATAAAAAGTTACCCCCAAAGAAGGTAATGTTTAATCCTAGCCAGAACTAAAACAAATTCTGCTACAAAAAACCCAGAAAAGACCAGAGTGACCCTAAACCAGAAAGAAGAGTAGTGGAGTAGTGGAGTACTGACAAATGTTTAACTGGCTCTCTTGGGGAGAAAAAAAGCACAGCACACTTTTAAACTTCATCTGCATCATTGACATTGTTTCCAACACTTTCTTAAGTCTAGATAACCAAGGATACAATAAATCAAGTCCTGACTTGTAGTTTTTGCGGATTTCCAAGGTATAAGTCGTCACACTGAAAATTTATTGGTTTTCACCAGCAGGTTGGAACTGGCTTTAGCACACACCTATATAGCACACCAAAAGCATTTAGGACTCAGTTTCTTCTTTACAATCAGACCCAGGAACAAAAAGAAAGGAAAAATCAATCACTTTGCCAGTCTTGGAAAATCATTATTTTGTTATATAGACTGTCCTACATTAGTTAAACTGTTAGGTTGCAGTGATGGATTGTCTACTCACTTGCTTATGTTGTCAGACATAGTCTCGGGAGTCTGGCCATGGTATATGAGAACATCAGATGAAAGACAGACTAAAACTGACCTAGCAGCTGTACCAAAAAAAAAAAAAAAACCCAACATCAGATCACAGTTTGAGAAAGCCAGAGCTAGACGTGAGAATTTTGGAAAAGTATGATTAAATGGATTTTAGACACCCTCAAATACTTAAAGACTAGCCTAAGTCAATATTTTGTCAGGGCCTCTTAAACATATCAGAGGAAGAAAAGTGATATTGAAATTGCAAGTATAGTTCGAAGCACAATTTCTTCCTGGGGCTTAATATTCTAGCTTCCCCCCACCCCCACACATACACACATTCTTCTGTCTTTCTGCAATTGCGTAAAAGTGACTTTGATTGATCAACTGTGAAGTCCCTAAATATTAACTTCACTGCCTTAGCATTTTCCAGAAAGAAAACAAAACAAATATCATTGTGGGAAAGAGAAAGATTATGATTTCAGGTTATTTTGAAATATAAAAGAAGAGGCTACTATTAAGACAAATAGAAAGCAAAATGCTACAACAGCAGGTATTTGTAGATCCCACTAGATAGGGTAAGATTGTATATTAAAAATCACTATTTAAAAAAGAAGAGTTGTGCTTTTCCAAAAGCAAGTCTTTAGGTCTTTTTTCCCTAACAGATAATAATAAATGAAAGCTATCCTCCTCTACGCAGAAATGCTTTGGAGAACCAAGAATTCCTTTTTACTATCTCAAATCTTGAAATAAGTCAGGCCTTATGGGGCATGAGATACTCTTACCTGTTTTCCTTTACTATCATCATAAACATCAGGCACGATGCAGATCTCTAAAGATGAGGTTCACTCACACTGTAGGCAGTATCTTTGGGACTGGCTCTTAATCCATATTCTAGGGAGGAGCCCTAGAGTATGACAAACACTATCTGATAATATTATTGAAATTCCCAAGCTGTGTGCCTTCATTAGTACCTTTTACTCATTTGGGGAAAGATTATTCTACCCACAAATCAGCTGGGACTTTTCTTTAATATATCACAAAATTCACACAGAAATTCTTCCCTTCCTCAACTTCATTTCATACAAGTTTGAACACAAAATGATGAAAAACAGTCTTTGTGATGGTATAAAGAGTTTGTGCACGTGTATTTGTGTGTATGTGTATGAAATAATTTCTCTTTCAAGCCTTGTAATTCAGTCAACAAAGCTACTTCAGATATGGCAAACCTTTTCATGGTTTTTATGAATTTTTCATCTTTAAAATATTAATATGCTAACTATAGACTTTTCTGTCACTAACATTTTTTAATTAGAGCAGAGATGAGAACTGTAAGGGTGAGAAAAGGAACTTGACCTTTGCTAAAACTTCTCTACCCCATCTTCTAGCCTCTTAATACTAATGCTTAATATTGTCTAGTTGAAATAGTGGAGGAGAGGATTAGCAGAGGAATACGGCGACTAATTTTAAAATTTTGATCCAGAATCCCAATTTTTTTTAAAAAAGGAGTCAGAGCAAATAATAACAAAACTATGCATTGTAAATGGAAAAGAAAACATGTGAAGGCCAGTTAAAGCTGATATAAACTGAGTTAATATAATATAGAATAGAAAAAGGAAGATTCAAAATAGAAAAAAAACATGAAATACAAAAAAATTCTAATAAAAAAATTGAGAATCAATGTAATTTATTAGTGCAGGAGAAATTCTGGGTTCATATCCTAAATCTGCTCTTTTGGTGTGCTTTGACTTTGAGAAAAGCCCTTTACCCTATGAACTTTAGTTTCTGGGAATGGATATGATAAGATGGATATTATAAAAAGGATATGATCAGGAGTCTTTAATCCTTTAGTGTCCTTTGATAAATTTCAGGGAGTCTGTTCACTATTTTGAACATTAAAATTCATTTCCTTTGTCCTATGTATTTTGTTTCAGGTATTTAAAAATGTGATTCCCTTCAGCAGACTGCCAAATGGATCCATGACACAAGAGTATGTTAAGAATCTCTAAATTAGATGGTCTCTAAACTCCCTTCTAGTTTTAAATTCTATGATCTTACATATCTCTGGAATTTTTAAAAAATGTATATCAACTAGAAGTGAAACCCAGCCTTTCCTACACCTTCTCTTAAAATATATTCTTATCTATATTCAGTTGTGGTCAGGTTGAGAGTCTAGAGGTTTTGACCTTTCATCAGGTACTCAGATAGAAACTACATTTCACTGCATAAAGTTCAGACTGATCAGGTCACCAGCCTGGTCATAAATGAGTTCCCAGTCAATGTAATTTTGAAAGAGGATTATTGTTGGATCATGAATTCATTTAAAGGAGGTCCTACTCCATCACTCTCATAGCAAAGCTGTGCAGGGCAAAATTTCTCATAACAGTGTCTTTCCCACTTAAAGCCCTTAAATAAATCCAGTTAACAGCAGTGCTGAAAGTCAAGAGATAATTCCTGAGTTCCATGCTGATTTATACTCAAGAATACCAGTGTCAGCTCTTCCCCTAAGTCCCCCACAGCTGTTGATTTGGGCAGGCAGAGATAAAAATCCTCATCAGCAATGGGCACCACATTTTGTGATACATCTCCAATTGCAAATGATTATGTTTAATGATAGAATTCCTCTAGCACTCCTCAAATATAACCTTAGAAAGTCATTACTTCAGGATCCTTCTCTGCTTCAGAGATGAATTCAGCAAAATGTAGTGGAAAAATTAGATATGGAGTTGAATCCTTATAATCCTGCTACAGAAGACAGTGGAACTCAGGAGTTCCAAGGAGGAGTGGGCTAAGCTGATTCAAGATAAATCTCACATCAATATGTTGAACCCATAGAGCAGGCAGCACCAGGATGGCTAAGAAGGGGTGAATCCACCCACATAAGAAATGGAAGAGATCAATGCTCTCATGCCAATCAATAGTGGGATCAGTCAGCAAGTAACCACTTAAACCAGAATTGCTTAAATGAAGTGGGGAAAATAAATAAACAAATAAATGAAAATAAATGAAAACAATGATCTTGAAAGAATGTTGGATTTGGAACCAGAGCACATGGTTTCAAGACATATGGCTATGAGTGAATCTGCACCTCAGTTTCCTTATCAGCAAAATGGGAATAGTTATACTTTGTAGTACCTGGGGAAACAGAGTACAAACTGTTAATTGATATAAAACTATTATTTAGAACATTAAGGCAACTTCTTGTCATATGTAACACATTTCAACATTATTCAAATTCCCAAGATTTCAATTTCTGTTAGCTTTTATTCAGGATAACTTTTTATATCAAAGGAAATGTCTGTTTTTATTAGAACTTATTACAGTGATTTAACAAAGAAATTTAAATATTCCAAACTTATTAGCTCAAAGTCATTGCATGCACTAGAATAAACTAAGTAGAGGCAACAAGGACATTGCACTTATTATCAGATGTATTGGACTCAAATCCCAAGCTGTCCATTAGATAGCTGTGTGGCCCTAAGTAAATCACTCCACATCTCTAGACTCCATTTCCTACTCCACCTTCACACCCACAATAGCACTGTTGTAATTTTCTGACTTCACAGTCTACCAGATACACATTTCCAGCAATGCCCATTTCTTTGAATGCTCTGGAAAATGTAATAGAAGAGATACAATCTTGGTAGTTCCAGAACTTGGCCAGAACACTCTCAACTTAGTTATATCCTTCTGTTTCTGTACCTCATTTGTCTCTTCCTTGAGTAAAACCTGTCCTATCTGTCTCTCACAAGGTTAAGGGAATATAAAATGAGACAATGTCCATGAAAGTGTTATGTAACCAGTGCTACATAAATATGAGTAATTATCCTTTTTCCCATAAAAGCTATCATGCATCAATTTAATAGTGATCACCAAATCACAAGCCATTATTCTTTACCCCATTCTCTTCTCCCGGTTCTAGCTCCTTCATGTAATAAGTGCTTTGGGAACCTCATATGGGGGGAAAATATTCCTTTTCATCCTTTCTGAAGTCTTTCCAAGGAGACATTTGCTTAGGTCAAGTGGGTCATTCTCCTACCTCTCCTAGCCAAGGTGGCCCCTAGCTTCTTTCATCATCACAACAAAAGTGACTGGAGAAGAGAAGGGATTAAATGTTGAAGGTTAAGAAAGAGAGTCATGATAGAGTCCATGGAAGCCCCCTGAGAGTCCCAAACCTGTCCGAACTTGAGCTGACACCCACATAAAGGCATTCAAATAAATGCTATCTAATCTAGAGAGTATAAGCATGGTTCAATAGCTTATAGCCCAGTTCTATTTGTGAGGGGGAAGGAAGATGATTTCCTGACTCCTCATGATGTAAATCCCTCCCTCACAAGTTTTCCCAGTCCAACCTCAGGCTTGAACATTCTCACAGAATCAGAGAATATTAAAATTGGAAGGGACCTCAGGGGTGAAATAGCCATGCCCAGTCCTGAACATTCTGCTTTTCTTAATTCAGTCTAATATGTTTTATACTGTTTACTATATTCTCCCTGAATAAGTTTCACAAAAGCAATCTGCAAACAACAAGCATCTATTAAGTGTTTAATCTATCAGACCCTGTGCTAAGCAATGCAGAAACAAAGACAAAAAAATTGAAGTAGTCCTTCCTTCAAGAAGCTTATGTTCTACTTGAAGCACACTTTTGAACTTTTCCAAAGCAAATTCAAGATGTCATTTGAGCTTCACAATAACCCATTTGGATGAGTTATATTTTTGTGCATTGGGAAGTAGGGGAGATATTATCTCCATTTTACAAATGAGTAAACTGATGCACAAAAATGGTTAATCAAACAGTATAGCAAGTCAGTAATGAAGCCAGTGATGGAACTCAGCTCTTAGTCCTAGATGAGTGCTCTATTCACCAGAGGATCATGATTTTTCATTAGGCACATTACACAAGTCACCTTTGAAAAATGAAGATATAAAAAGCAAAATAAAATCTCAGAGGTGTTCTTTTAAAAACTATGCATCTGACAAAGAAGTATGTTATATTATAGGGGGTGAGACCCATAAAACCTTCACAGTCCCTTGCATCCTGTATCATTTATATTACGGTCACTAGGACAAAAGAGATATCACTGAATTCTAATGCAACCAGAGTTTCCAGAGTTCTCTATTTCTAAGCCAAAGAGACAGCCTTTAAGATATGCATTTCTTCTTTCAGGGGAATCAACAACTCAGGAAGAAGTTTCATGGTCCAGGGGATAGAGCAATGCAGTCCTAGGATCTGAGTTAGAATTTAACATCTAACACTTACTTCCTATGTAACCTTGAGCAAATCACTTTACTTTTATGGACCTCAGTTTCCTCATTTGCAAAATAGTGTTAACCAGAGAAGTTTGCAGCTTCTACATATGATCCTGAGGCTATATGGTAAGCCATTTAACATTTGTTTGCCTGACTCTCCTCATCTGAAAAATGGGGATAATAATAATAACACCTATATTTCCCAGGGGTGATGTGAAGATTGTATGCAATAATATGTTTAAAACACTTTACAGCTGTTTCCTTGTAACCTGTGCTATTTAGTAGATTTTATCAATCCTTTGGATGAAGGTATAGATAGCATGTTAGTGAAATGTGTAGATGATATGAAATTGGGAGGGTTAACTAAAATATTTGGATCCTAGCATTCAAAAAACAGTGGGCTAAATCCAATGAAATAAAATTTAATAAAGATAGCAATAGCATCCCTCACCTGAGTTCAGGGATCAATTTTTCAAGTACAACATGGAGAAGAAATGGCTAGATAAGTTTGTCTGCAAAGATCTGGGGAAATGAAAGAGTAGTAAGCTCAATATGAATTAATTGTGTGACAGAAATCAAGAAATCTATTGCTGTCTTAGGCAATTCAGGATGAAGGAGACATGTCTAGACAAGATTTAGTCAGCAAAAGATCTGGGGAGTTGGAAGAGTTGCAAATTCAAAAGGAATCAGCAGTATGACTTGGCAATCAAGAAATCTAATGCCATCTTAGGCATCCTTAAGAGAGCAATAATGTTCAAAATGAAGAAGGAAGCCTATTTGGCTCATATCTAAAGTGTTGTATTCAGTTCTTGGATGTCCCATTTTAATGTAAACCAATGACTCAGGGCCCCCTAAAATCTCTGAGTTCACAGAGCTTTGATATTGGGGACTATGCTAACTGTCCTTTTTTCTTTTTTATTAATTGTTCTCATTTTCAAGATGAAGTGTAGAATTAGTTCCTTTTTGAGTTTCCTCAAATCTATATAACAAGGTCCCTAGCCTTTGGCCTAAACTTAGTGAACATAAGCATATGGCCTCTGACCATTTCCTCAGTCATGTTGAGGTATCTTCTCACTTAGTAATTTGAGGTTAAGGAGCTGATGAGACATCTAGTTGGAAATATCCCAGAAGTAGATAGAGATGTTAAGGTAGAGTTTAGACAAGAGGTCAAGGCTAAAGACATCAGAATCATGGCTAAGGGTAACTGTCATATCTTATTTAGTAAATGCTCTAGTTCAGTTATCATCTTCCAACACTTTGTAAGTTAGTTCTAGATTAGAGATAAACCAGTTTAAGAGAGGTGATACTTGAAGCCATAGGAGTGAACAGAATCTTCAAGGGCAGAGCACAAGAGAGGAAATGAGGGAATAATTTTAGCGATCCCACTTAATTTAAGAAACAGAATGAAGAAGAAACAAAGAGGAAGACAGACAAGGGGATAGGAGGTACATCAAAATGACACTTAAAACAAAGGAAGAAAGATTAAAGAGGGAATATTCAACTAAGTCAAATATTTCAGAGCTATAAAGGCATAATGGTTCTTGAATTTGGCAGACAAAAAACCTAAAGTGATCCTGATTTCATAAAGAAAGACATTGTTTTCAGAAATAAAGAAGTGTTAGTTTTTCAGAGACCTGGACAAGTCACTCATTCTCTACCTATCTCAGTTTTCCCAGTTCTAAAATAGGAATGATAATAGTAGCTACCTCACAAAGGTAATTTTTGTAAAGTACTTAGCACTGTACCTATATCCAAGTTTCCATTGGAGGAAGTGAGTTCTTCCTCACTAAAGGTCTTTTAGCAAAATACCTTGTCTGTTGGATGGGGAATTCCTTTCAGGTATTGGTTAGAGTAGATGGTCACTGTCAACTCTGAAATTCTGTGATTCTGTGTGAGAGTAGTTTCAGTAAAGTTTTAGGAAGAAAATGTCAGATTACAAAGATTGAGTGGGGAGTAAGGCAACAGAGAGAAAAGTAAAAATAGACTTTTTATATTTTCTTTTCCCCTCTCATCCATGCTCCTTATTCCATAGGCATCTATCCTTGTCTTTTTTCTATACTTCTAAAGTTTTGTTGTTCAGTTGTGTCTGACTATTTTTCTTAGCAAAGGTACTGAAGTGGTTTATCGTTTCCTTCTTCAGTTCATTTTGCAGATGAAGAAAATGAGGTAAATAGTTAAGTGACTTGTCTAGGATCACCCAACTAGTAGGAGGTCAGATGTGAATTTAGGAAGATGAGATTTCCTAAAACTCGACCCGTACTCTCGCCACTGGACCTCCTAGCTGCACACAATCTTGAAAGCACTTCCTTATTTGATTCTTGGATACATTGGATGTGGTAGGTAGAGCAATAATTCCATTCCTTTTGTTAATACTATCTGTCCTTCCCATGTCATAAAGTTGGGATGACTGAGGTTCAGTCACTGAGGCACAGTGAAGAGTGTCTTTTTCCCTCAAAGTTGACCATGTCCTTGTCTTACCCCCTGCAGTCACCATCACGACTAGGCAGAGGAATCAGGGAAAACTAAGCTCATAGAATTGCTGATAACTTGGTCTGTTTCCTTTCTTCACTTGGCAGGGAGCTTTAATCTCTGCTGAGGATAATACACTCCATGCAAGATTCATGCTCAATCAAACACCCTCAGGATTAATTCTGGAGCAGAGATAAAACACAGCTTAACTTGGGATGTGACCAGTCTAGTCACAGTCTAGACTCTCTTTCAAAGTAAAAATGTAACGCATTTTAAAATTTAATCTACGTTATTAACATTTTTTTCTTCAGTCTAGACAAGGAATGGAACAATAGATAATAGATCCAGACCTGATTTGTAACTTAGAGATTTCTGAGGTATAAATGTTACACTGCAAATTGAACAATGGGCTTTCCTTAGGCAGGTTTGAGCTGACTCCAAAATATCTCCATATTTGATATCTTGTCAGGGATCAATTGGCCTTGGAGATCCCTCTCAAACTTAAAATTTGGGGACCTTCTTTAATTTAGAGAACATGCTGAATACATGAAGAATATTGAAGAGGCCATGTTTTTTTCAGAAAAGATTTTTAAGAAACACAGAAGAGCTCATTAAATCTTGGGACAGCTAAATAGCTTTAAGTTAGGAAGACAAGTTCAAATTTTACTTTTCACATTATATGTGTGTACTTTGACAAACTACTAAACTCCCAACCTTAGTTTTCTCATTTGTTAATTGGGCATAAATGGGGCAGTTAGATGGCACAGTAGATAGAGTACCAGTCTGGAGTCAGTACCTGAGTTCAAATCCAACCTAGACACTTCATTATCTAACTGTGTGACCTTGGGCAAGTCATTTAACTCCATTACCTTAAATAAATTTTAAAAAATTTAAATGGGCATAATAATAACCCATACTTTACATGGTTGTTGTAGGAATTGTTAGATAATATTTGTAAAGGCCTTATAAACCTTAAAGCAATATGTAAATGCTAGCTGTTATTATTGTTACTATTTTTGATTATTGAATTTTAATATAAATTAGCTTAGTGGAAAATATATTTAAAAGCTAATGAAAAAGGGGAAATCATTTTGAGATAATTTTTAAGAGTCTACTACAGCACTTTTCCAAGGATCAGAAACCACTTGAGTAAAAAAAAGTATTTTTCCCTACTTCCTTTTCTTAGCAACATAAGAACACTGGTATTTCTAATATAAGCAATGACTAAGGAAATACATTAGTCATCCAAATATCCTATCCAAAGAAACATTTATTAAACTCTTACAAACATAGGAGCCTAGATGTAAAACTGAAAGGAATTTGGAGACCATTTCATCTTTTTTACTACATGATCATTTCAGGGGATACTAAGAGGAAAACAGAAACCAATCCCTGCCTTCAAGAAGTTTACATTCTACTCATCAGGTATTTCTAAGAGGGATTTTGATGTACAGAAGTGATTCTGAATGAGGTTATGAACTCGAGTGACCCTCTCTTAGGTAGAGTTTAATCTCTCTCAGGAATGCTTGCACTCTGAGAATATGCATATAATTAGAAATTTTAACCAATTCTCACAGCAACCATTAAAGACATATTGATGTGAGAAAACCAACTCTAAGGAATCAGTAAAATAAGGAACCAACACCACAATGACTCAGATCCTCCATGGAGTAACCAAAGTATCCTTAGTCATGGTCAAACTCTTTTTGTATGAAAGTTCATCCTATGGGGCAGAACCAAGATGGTAGAATAACAGGAAAAAGTATGATCAAGTTCTACACTGCAATTTCCTCCAAATAGAGCTAGAAAATGTATCAGAGCCCTGACTGGGAAATCTAAGGGGAAAAAAGCTTAATGAGTCAATTTTTCAACCCAGGTTGTCACAGAAAACAAGAAAGAACTGCAGAAATGATGATAAGGATGTTCAAGACGCAAACTCAAAAGAAGAGGATGAATCCAAAACATCTATAACCAAAACTTCTTAAGGAAACACAACTGAGATATGTCCAAATTGGGGGGGGGACTCTTTATGAAAGAAAAGGGAAGGAATTAACAGATTGCCTACAGAGATACAAAATCTTGACCAAGCAACAAACTCCCTGAAAATTAGAATGGATCATATAAAAACCAATAACTCCATAAGAAAATTGAAACAAATTTTTAAAACTGAAAAAAAAGAAATTTGAGACTATCTAATGGAAAAAACAATTAACATGAAAAACATTGAGGAGAAATAATTGTAAGCCATGTCAAAAAAAAATCTCAAGCCCACAAACAAAACCTTATACATCATATTTTGAGATTTGTTAAAACAGCTCAGCTTTCTGAGAATTTTGGGGCAAAGTCAAAATAGAATCCACCAGACACCTCCTGTAAGAAATTCCAAATGAAAACCTTCAGGAAAATTTTACCCCAAACTCAGAGCTTCCAGGTAAAAAAATAAACAAAACAAAAACGTTTCAAGGATCCAGAAAAAAAAGATTCAAGCATGCACAATTTTGCAAACACCATTATAAAGAAGCAAAGAATTTGGAATAAACTATTTCAGAAGGCAAAGGATATAGACTTATAACTAGGATTAATTTACCCAGGAAATATAAGTATAATCTTATGGGGGGGAAATGTATTTTAATGAAATAGAGGGCATCCAAACCTCCCTGATGAAAAGATGAGAGCCACATGTAAATTTTGAAGTGCAAACATAGGGAATGAGAGAAACACAAAAAGATAAAAATGAGCAAATAATCCTAAGCGACCAAAATGGCATAAACTGTTTGCATTCCATTAAGGAAAAATAATACATGTCCCTCCAGAACCCTGTTATTATCAAGAATCATAGAAGGAAGAGGCGGCTAGGTGGTGTAGTGGATAAAGCACTGGTCCTGGAGTCAGGAGTACCTGGGTTCAAATCTGGTCTCAGACACTTAATAATTACCTAGCTGTGTGGCCTTGGGCAAGCCACTTAACCCCATTTGCCTTGCAAAAACCTAAAAAAAAAGAATCATAGAAGGAGTCTAGAATGACAAAAGGGGTGAAGAAAAAAGGAATGATGGAGGAGATTATCTCTCAAAATTAGGGTGCACTAATAGAATCTGAACTATTACAGAGTAAAGAACCCCACCTTACAGATGATGAGGAAGAAGAGGAGCAAGTAATTTATATGTAATCTCACTTGATTATTACTAACTGTAAAATGGTAGCTATTATTATCTTCATTTTACAGATAAGGAAACTGAGTTAGACAGAGGTCAATGACTTGTCCAGAGATTCATAACTTAGTAAATGACTGAGAATGAATTCAGATTCAGGTTTTCCTAACTCAGGTTTTCCTCTTTCCATTATGCTATCTATTTCAACATAAAATGGGTACAAATGCCAATCACATGTCCTTTCTACATTAATAGACATTTTTTGAAACTAACTGTGGAAAACATTTACACCCTAATGCCAAAATGGCAATGTCTCCAGCAATATAGTTGAGTTGCTCTTTAAGTCATGTGCAGGTTCATATTTAAAGCCTTTTCAACTTGATCAAACCTGTCAGAATTTGTAATTCATCTGAGACCCCCAGAGGTCACTCCAATTTCATCAATGTGTTAAAGGGAGAAAAAAACCCACAAAGAATAATGTGGTCAGAAATATAGTTAGATTTATTGTTTTAATCAAGGTTAAATGTGGCAAAATTAAGATGACCAAGCTTGACTCCAAAGAAGACCTATGAGAAGGCATCTTCATCCCTTCCACTACCACCACCACTACCACAGTCCCTTCTTTGCAGAAGGGGAAGACTAGAAGTGTGAAACACTGCATATTATATCAGACTTTTTTATTTTCCTTTAATTTGTTTACACATTACTAAAATATTTTTGAGTAAACATAATTCCCCCTCCCCCCACAAAAATATAAAACCTTATGAGAAATAAAGTAAAATAAAGAGTAAAAAAATGTGTTTCAGTCTGTGTTCTGATACTTTCAGCTTTGTCATAGGTAGATCACTTTATCTTAAGTCCATCATAGAAGTCACTTGCATAGTTTTCCACAGTTGCTGTTGTTGATTGTAATTCCCTCTATCCATTCCTCCCCATTACCATCTATTATATTTTCTCTCTCCTTTCACTTTGTCCCTCTTCAAAAATGTGCTGTGGGGTAGCTAAGTGGTGCAGCACACAGAGTATTGGCCTTGGAGCCAAGAAGCCACAAGTCAACATCCTACCTCCAGAGACCCAGCAACCACCCAGCCCCGTGGTCCTGGACAGACCATCCAATCCCAGTAACTTGCAAAAAGTAAAAAAGAAAATGTGTTCTATCTGACTATCTTCTCCTATGATGTACCCTCTCCTCTATCACCCACATCACCCCTCCCCTCCCTCATCCCCCTTCTCTCCTTTTTCTACTAGACATCTATACCCTATTGAGTGTGTATGTGGTTTCCGCTCTGAGCCATTTCTGATGAGAATGAAGGTTCCCTCATTCTTCCTTGCCTTCCCCCCTTCCATACCATTGCAAAAGCTACATGAAACATTTTAGCCTATTGTACCTCTCCTTTCTCTTAATCCCAGTTCAATTCCTTTTCACCTATTTACTCCATTTTTGCATTATATTATATCTTCAAATTCAGTTCTCTCCTGTGCCTCATCTATAAAAGCTCCTTCAACCTACTCTATTAATTGAGAAGTTTCATATGAGTATTATCAGTATTATCTTTTCATGCAAGCATACATACAGTTCATCATCATTAAGAACCTCATAATTTACCCTGCATTTATTTTTTTATTTTTATTTTTGCAAGGCAATGGGGTTAAGTGGCTTGCCCAAGGCCACACAGTTAGGTAATTATTAAGTGTCTGAGGTCAAATTTGAACTCAGGTACTCCTTACTCCAGGACAGGTGCTCTATCCACTGTGCCACCTAGCCATCCTATAATTTACTCTTTTGTCCACTCTCTACGCTTCACCGAAGTCCTGTACTTGAAGATCAAACTTTCTGTTCAGCTCTGGTCATTTCAACAGGAACATTTGAAATTCCCCTGTTTCATTGAAAGTCCACCTTTTCCCCTGAAAGAGGATGTTCAGTTTTGCTGGGTAATTGATTCTCAGTTGCATTCCAAGCTCTTTAGCCTTCAAGAATATTATATTCCAAGCCCTATGAGCCCTTAATGTAGTTGCTGCTAAGTCCTGTGTGGTCCTGACTGCAGCTCCACAATATTTGAATTGTGTCCTTCTGGTTGCTTGTAATATTTTCTCTCTGATTTGGGAGTTCTGAAACTTGGCTATAATATTCTGGGTTTTTTTTAGGGGGGGGGGATCTCTTTCCAGGTTAGATCTGTGGATTCTCTCAATTTCTATTTTTCCCTCTGCTTCTAGGATATCAGGGAAATTTTCCTGTAGAAATTCTTTAAAAATGAGGTCAAGGCTCTTTTCCTGATCATGGCTTTCAGGTACTCCAATAATTTTTAAATTATCTTTTTTGGATCTGTTTTCCAGATCAGTTGTTTGTTTTCAATGAGATATTTCACATTTTCTTCTAGTTTTTCTATTCTTTTGGTATTGAATTATTGTGTCTTGATTTCTCACTAAGTCATCAGATTCCTTTAGCTCCATTCTACATCCGAAGGATTTGTTTTCCTCAGAGAGCTTTCTTATCTCCTTTTCTATCTGGCCAATTCTGCTTTTTTAAAGCATTGTTCTCCTCAATAACTTTTTGAACTATTTTATCCATTTGACCTAAGCTGGTTTTTAACATGTTATTTTCTTCAGCATTTTTTGGATCTCCTTGACTAAGTTGCTGACTTTGTTTTCATGTTTTTCCTGCATCTCTCTCATTTCTTTCCCCAATTTTTCTTTTATCTCCCTTACTTGATTTTCAAAATCTCTTTTGAGCTCTGTCATAACCTGAGCCCAACTTCTATATTTCTTGGAGTCTTTAGATGCAGAAGTTTTACTTTCTCATCTTCTGATTGTATATTTTGGTCTTCCATGGAACTAAAGTAATCATCTGTGGTCAGGTTCCTATTTTTTCTGTTTACTCATTTCCCCAGCCTGTGCCTTGTTTTAGGGTGCTTCCTGAGCTTTTGTGTATTATTGAGACACCCTCCCACAAAGACCTCAGTATGTGAGGCTCTGACTGCTCTCCTGGTCTGTTGAATGACCACTAGCATACCCCTCTTCCCTGGGGCTGTTCCCTGATCTTTGAGGGGGGGCTAGACTGTGACCAGGATATGAATATGGTCAAAGCCCCAGGGACAGGGGACAGACATAGGCAGTCTCCCTCCACTTACCTTCTGTGGGCTCTCAGGGCACAGTTACCTGGAGGCTCCTGCTGGGCAGTTCCACAGGCCTGCTTCCATTTCTGGGGTCTGGGCTGCACTGAGTGCTGTGGCCAAAGACCTGGGCTTCCTGCTCACTCTAGCAGAGGTCTCCCTGCTGATCTTCGAAGTTGTGCTTGGTGCTCCCTGGGGTGTAAGTCAGAAAAACTGCTTCTGTTGCTAGGAGCCCAGATGCCCTGGGGCTATTCCCCAGAAGCTAAAATTGTTTTGCTCCTCAAACCCCATAGAACAGAGTCATCCCACTATTTTCCAGGTTACCTTGGGCTGAAGAATTGCCTCTTGGATCTTTTTCTGTGTTCTGTCTCTCAATAATTTAGTTAGAGTCATAATTTTAAGGTTTTTTGAAATATTTTGGAGAGAGCACCTAAGAGAGGCTCTTCTCCTGCTGCCATCTTGGCTCTGCCCCCTATATCAGACTTTTTCAATAGATTGGTTAATTTTGATTTTTTTTTCCTCTTATTTTTCTTTGCTTTAAGGGATTATCTCTCTGGGAGGGAGAAGAGAGTGATACATGGAGAAACAAGTGATGTAAAAATATATATCAATAAAAATATTTTTTAGAAAAAAAATTTATCCATTCTGAGTTTCTTTTAATGACTTCTTAGTTTCAGTGATTCTGTTAGGCCAGTAAGAACTGCCTAACTTATTGGTATTCATTGGTCTTATCTTGAGAATGCTTCAGGAAATGGTTCCTTCATCTCTCTGAAGAGAGTTGCTGATGAAATGCTTATTTTGAAGAGAGTTACACTTAATTCTGCCTGTGCACTGGATGTTCAACTCATCTTTGAGAGCATCAGAATTCTGATTACTTAACTCACAACCTGAGCACTAAAATTTATTCAGAAGATTGCATCATCCTTGCATTGATGTCTCAATTTATCCATCTGTAAAATGGGAACAAAAATAGTAGCATCTACCTTACAGGGTTGTTGTGAGCATCACTTAAAAGTCCAATATATAAATGTCATCTATTGTTGTTATCCCACTCTCTTTTCATAAGCTTTACACTCGTATTTCCTCCAGAATCTGTCGCCCATTCTTCCAAGATACAAAATTGGCTTCAGGTTTTATCAGTAAGGTGATAAAATCCCAAGGTTAGACATTTATCAAGATGAAAGCAGAGAAAAGAACCAGATTAAAAGGGAAAACAAACAAGCAAAAACCAAAAAAAAACTCGACAACTTGAGGTCCCTTCCAGTTCTAGATACAATGACTTCCTTATTATTCAATCCTAGGCATTCAATTCCACAGGTCATTTGTAAAATGAGAGGACTGGACTAAGTGATCTCAAATGTCCTTTCTGACTCCGCAGTTACTAATTAATATTCACAGGTCTTCTGGGAGAAAATTTCAAAGGCAAAGTTTAGCCAACAGACAGAATCACAATTCAACAAGTCAGTTGTGTTGAGAAATTTGTGCCTTCAGCACCACTTGCTGGCTACAAACCCACAAGGCTTAATAAATAACCCCTTGTTCCTTTTGAGTTTTCCTGGGCTAATCTTCCCCTTCTATCAAGCAGAAATGAAGGGTTGCCTCAGAATTACTCATATGTTACAAAAGAGCTGCTTTTTTATGCCAGGGTCTTGCCCCCAAAAGGCCTTCTGCTTGAGAAACCACTGTATGCCACCCCTGCTTTCCTTGGGGATCCCAGGGATACCCGGGGAGGAACAATAGCCCCTGGGCTTTATTTAATTAATCTCCCTTAATTACTGGCCATTTCAAAGTGCACCACAAGGGAGCTCCTATAGGAAAGCCTCCCTCCTGGGTCTAATCCCTCTTTAAAAGACTGAATGTGCTCCTTTCCAAAGTTAACTATTATGCTGGCCATCTTTGCTACAATACCAGGGAGCAACCCTGTTCCACTCTGGTCCACGTCATCATCATCTTCTGTTAGCAGTGGCTGTTCCTAATATTAATCTAAAAGGGGGCCCTTCCATCTCAGAAAGGAATCAAACACTCATTTCAAGTTACTTTCCCTCAGATTTCCCAGGAGGCATGCTGAATGAGATAATCAATGACGATTATAGGACTTAGCCTGCCTCAGTGAGTCCAAAGTGCTAAGAGGATGAAGAATTTCTACCTCAATGCTCTCCCAAGTCCAGTGCTAATTGAAGCAAGATACATTTATTCCCTCCCCATCTTCTTATTTCCTGTTGAATTAAACCGTATGCCTTGTGATAATCCTGCATTGTAGGAAAAGGCCATCAGTGCTTCCTGATGAAGGAAGCTCCTGCTTCTCTTTGTATCCAGGAAGAAAAAAAAAACATTTAAAAATGACAACAACGACTGTACAGAGCATCTGGATTCTAGAGGAAAACTGAAAAGGCTACACAAACCAATGATGCTGAAGAGATTTCATTTAGACAGGCTAAACTTGCCATGTCTTTGCTAGAGAAATGAGTCAATACCATTGCTATCTAATCCAACAGAAAGAAAGTATTAAATTACTTGTCACAGATGTCTTAACCCTCAGAGAACTGCTTTCTGGTTGGTCAGCTTTTATGAAAGGGAATGGGTGTCTAAGGAGCAGAAGATGAGGCAGAAGCTGGAAGGGTCCTTTATTGGGTTGGGATACTAGCTGTACCTTGGGGTTCAGGACAAACCCTTCCCATTGCTTGCAGTGATTCCCCTTCATTCCCCAGAGAAATTTTCTCATTCCCTGATAGCATTCTTGATTCTGTCTACCAGCCATAAGGGATTCTCCAGTGCAATGCTTCTTTAAGTTTCTCATATGGAAAATGGAAGGTAGATTTTTTCACTTTGTGTTATGTAATGCAGCTGGAAATGAGTGGTAAAGAATGTGGGACCCTGAACAGAAAAACTAATAACAGAAATGTAATTAGTTCACTCTGTGGCTAGGGCAGGTACCACAAATGAACCCTGGTCAATCTGCACAAGTGTGTCCTTGGGGGGAGGGAGGAGTCAGGGCCCCTGGCTATGTTACCCATAGGCTATTGCTAGAAAGGCTCAATCCAGAGGAACAGAGCAAGATAAGTAAGGTGTTTGGCTCAGCCCCATCCTATGGGTTCCTTTCACTAATGAAATGCTAAGTTCTATCAACCACTGCTATCCCTAGGAGGAGATAGCTCCCTGGAAAACACGACTCCCTGGGGTAACTGTATGGTACCCCTGGAGTACTGTGCGTGTTCAGCTTCTCTCTATCTGGTCTCCCAGGTCTTGTTTCTCCTATCTCTTTGTATCTGTTTCTGTCTCTATGTGTTATGTGTGTCTGTGTGTCTGTCTATCTTGGTCTCTGTGTCTATGTATGGGTGGGTCTCTGTCTCTCTCTCTCTCTTTCTCATTGTATCTGCTTTCAAATCTGAGGGTGCAGACCAATATGGTTGCAAATCTAGGAACTACCATCAATGTGGTTCCAATGAGGAAACTGGGGAAGAAGTGAGGAATTAACCTTGAGAAGATCTAAGGGTTATCTGTCTTCTGTTTCATCTGCTTCAGTTCAGGAATCTTCAAAGCTAAATATGGGAGGTATTAATACATTCTTAAGGCTAATGTGGAGAATCAGTGTGTTCAGATAGAAATAATTTCCTCCAGACAGTAAAGGCCACAACTGATCAGTTCATTCATTGGTATTGAGGGTAAAGGTTTGATATGAAAATATAAAATATATAATTAAAAAGGTAACTTAAAATCAAGACTTTGTATCAATGTCCAAAACTAAAAATATTAATCCACTGATATTTGAGATGGGGTTTAATGGGACCAAGAGAGAGGTCAGTATCACTTATGAACCCTTTAAACATAATAATAATAATAGCTGACATTTAATTAGCACTTTAAGATTTTCAAAGATCTTTATAAAATCTTATTATAATAAGTACAAATTCTCATTTGATCTTCACAATAACCTGGGGAGAAAATACATTTATTTTCCTTGTTTTACAAAGGAAGTGAGGCACTCAAAAATTAAGTGACTTTCCCAAGGTCACCGATCTACTGAGGTTATAAGTTTAGACTTGAACTCAGGTCTTCCTGATTCTGGAGTCAGTTATATGTATCCACCCTATTACCTAACTGATAAAAACATATAGATCTAGTTTTAGAACTACACGGGATCTTGTAGCTCATCCATCATCCATCATTCCTGAAATAGATTTTCTTCTTATCTCCACTTTTCAGATTCCTAACCTATGTCATAGGTTTATATAGAATTGGAAGAGAAGTTGGTCATCTAGTCCAAACCCTTTTATAGACTGGAAAAAAATCAAGACCTAAAGAGATTAAATGACTTATTAAATGCCCAATATCATATAGATATAAGTGGCACTGATTTCAAACTCAGTATTCCACTAAACTGTGCAGACTGACTTGGGAACCATCTTCTCCATAAAGCCTTCCTAATCCTGTCTAATTATTCCCACTTTCTGTCTGATAAATATTCTTAGAGTACTTTCTCAGATCTCTGTTTCCCCCCCTCTCTTTACTCTCTCCCTAGAATTATATTTATTTGTGTGTATTCATCTATACCCAGGTGAATGTAAGCCGTTTGATGGCAGGACCCTAAATTTCTGTCTTTGTATCCCTGACTATTCATGCAGGCAATGCCTTTCATGGAGCATACACTTAAAAATATTCATTGAAGTGACTTTAATTAAATTCCAGGTCATCTAGAACAAGCTCATTTTTTTTAAAAAAGGGAACTGAAGATGAGGGATGGGTTAAATGACTCACCTAGAGTCATGCAACTAGTTGGCATTAAAGCTAGTGCAAGGTTTCAGACTTTCTAATGAACCCAATTAAAGATTCTTTCCTCTATACCAAATTAACTCTTCGGTTCAACTCCAAAACATGAATAACATCAATTAAAGCATATATTGGTGGAATTTTCAGATAACAGGCAAAACAAACAGAAAGAAAAGAAAGAAAATCAGTAGCTCCTCTGAGATGGGTTTCTTATAGGTCCTATCAAATATTCAGTTGATTATTTGGTCAGTCAGGTGACCAACCAACCAACCGGTCAATTCACAATATTTCCTTAGTGTCCATTTAGATGCAAGGCACTAGGTACTGTTCATTCCATTGGCCATTCTGTTTATTTTTTTGAATAGAGATAAAATAGCTGAATTCCACACAGTCACATTCTCTATCCAAAGCAATTTCTTAGACTGGACTTGCTAAGACATCAAGAGGGAGCTTAAAGACACTTATGATGTTGTCATTTCTCCTGTCCCATGCAGGCATGTGATTTCTCTCCACACTGGAACACTGAGCTTTCCTCTAGGATACCCCCATCAAAATCTGTCCTACCCTGTCTCTTTGCCCCTTAGCAAAGTTTACTTGTCCTGGATCCTATGTGATAATTGTGATGACAATGATGATGGTAACAAGTATGAAAGGCATATGGAATTGGCAGGGGGTGGGACAGCTAGTTGACACAATAGATAGAGCACTAGACCTGGAGTCAGGAAGATCTGAATTCAAATTTGGCCTTAGGTACCAACTATGTGATTGTGAGTAAATTACTTCACCCAATTTGCCTCAGTTTTCTCATCTATAAAAATGAGTGGGAGAAGGGAATGGCAAACTGCTCCTGAATCTTTGTCAAGGAAGTGTCGGTGGAGACAAAAAAGAAATAGAATACATTATAAATTTCAAAATGAATGATTTTGACTATATTAAAAAGACTTTTCACTAATAACTCAATGCTGTCAAAATTAGAAGGAAAGCAGAAAGCTGGGAAACAAATTGCATCAAATTTATAAGGTTGCAAGTCATTCCCCAATTGATAAATGGTCAAAGGATATGAAAAGACAGTTTTCAATAAGAAATTAATCATGTGAAAAAATGCTCCAAATCATTAATGATTAGAAAAATGCAAATTAAAACAACTATGAGGTATCACCTCACACCTGTCAGATTGGCTAAGATGACACAAAAGGGAAAATTATCAATGTTGGAGAAATTGTGGGAGGGTTGGGACATTAATGCATTGCTGGTGGCATTGTGAAGTGATTCAACCTTTCTGGAAAGCAATATGGAACTATTCCCAAAGAGCAATAAAACTGTTCATATTCTTTAACCTGGCAATTCCAATTCTAGGTCTATATTCAGAAGAAATTATTTAAAAAATGGGAAAAGTCCTACATGTTCCAAATTATTCATAGTAACTTTTTGTAATGTCAAAGAATTGAAAGTTGAGGGGATGCCCATCAATTGGGGAATGGTTAAACAAATTCTGGCACAGGAATATTATGGAATACTATTGTTCTATAAGAAGTCATAAATGGTCAGACTCTAGAAAAGCATGGAAGAAACTACAGGATCTGATGCTGAGTGAAAGGAAGAGAACCAAAAGAACAATGTACATGCACATTAACAACATTGTGAGATGATCAACCCTGATGGATGCAGCTATTCTTAGCAGTTCAGAGAACTAGGACAACCTATTAGATGGGCTATGGATAATGCTATCCCCATCCAGAGGAAGAAAAATAAAACTAAACTAACAAAAAATATTCAAAATCTGTGGAACACTACATTTACTTTTTTTAAAAGAACATCTCTTATGTATTTCTTTCCCTTAATCCTAATTCCTCAAACTGAAAATGGCTAACCTGCAAACATGCTTAACATAAATGTGAAAATACAATATTAACCTGACTGTTTGCTGCTGAGGAGAGGGGGGTGAGAAGGGAGGGAGGAAGGAAATTTTGTAACTTAGAAATATACATAGGCATTTAGATGAATGTTAAAAAAAAACTTTCATAACATGTATTTGGAAAAGAAAAAAACAAGAAAAAAGAAAAAAGAAAAGTGCCAATGGGTTCATGATGAATCAGACATGACTGAAATGACTGAACAACAAAAATTGTGGTTAGGCCTGCCTCTGGCATATACTAGGTATGTGACCCTGTGTCAGTTCTTTATCTTCTCAGTGACCCAGGCAATTCTCTAAGACTAAGAGTATTGATCTGCTTTGGCTGAGGAAAAGGTCTGTTCACTTGGAGTTCCTTATACCCAAGAAATCACAGACCCAAACAAAAGCCATAGATGGCATTTTTATGTAATTTTTTAATCATTGCAAAGCAATTTTACAAATGTTGAACCATTTAAGCTTTACAATAAGCTTATAAGGAATGTGCTTTTTTGGTAGAGAACCCTTGTTCTAATTCATGATAATGAGTTATAGCATTAAGGAAAGCTAAAGGGATGATGGGTTATGCCTCTCAGGTAGCAATTCTAAGAGGGTCTTTTGTTAAGAAAAAACAAAGAACAAAAAATAATTAAGTCAAAGGAGTTATTTCAAAGATGAATAAATTAGGCATTGTAGTAAATGTCTGGGTTGACTATTTGGGGTCTTATGTATCCCTCTCCAATAGCCACCAGGCTAGCCGCCAGCCCTGTGAATCATCCTGCTTTCTAGCCTTCTCAAGAGTAATACATTTCCTTCAGCCTTTGGGCATTATCCAAGGTGCCAGGTTGACTTAATGTCACAGAGTGACAGAATCTTAAGACTGGAAGGGAACTTCAAGATAATCTTGTCATAGGATGATAGATCTGTAGTTGAAAGAGACTCCAGAGTCCATCAAACTCAAATAGAAACATGCTGCAGTTTGTCTTAGAAGACAACAAATTAACATTATCTATGTTGCATTATATTTTTATTTATTTTGCTAAACATTTCTCAATTACATTTTATGTTCACTCTGGAGTTTAATAAGTCTTGAGTTTGATTCCTCTGAGCTAGTCCAACCTACTCATTTTACAGAAGAGGACGAGGTGATAGACAAAGAAAAAGTGATTTATCTGAAGCCATACAGCTAGTTAGTAACAGAACTACAACTACAATCCAGGTTTCCTAACTACAAACTCTGGACTTTTCCCCATGATTTCCATTTCCAAGGTCATCAAGACTCTTTCTGTCTTTGAACAAAGCATATTTCATAGTTGCCATAACTTTAATAGATTTAGTTATGGGTCGGTGTTATTTCCACCTTCTCACATCTCACACAAGTGTTTCAGAAAAATGAAGACAGAGTTAAAGTAACTTGTCCAAGGTCACACAACAACTGAGGAAAATAAAATTGCAATTGTAGTTTACCCTCTTGACTCTCTTTCTAGATCAGTAACTCTTGTCCATAGCTTTTCTAAGAATTCATTGGAAATCTTGTGTGATACAAGGTTTTCGCCCTGTGATGACTGGGTTCTTGGTTGAGTGATTTAGAAATCATTTCTGGGATTGTGATTTTGAGGTTTGAGATAAGTTATTTTTCTTGTCTCTGCCCAGAAGTATATACAAAGATTTTATTCTAAAAGGGTCTCCCAGAAACTGTTACAAGGAGCATAAAAATGTAAGTTATTTGGAGAGATATACTTCCAGTTGAGTCTCAAAAGACCAGCCATGAGTCAATACTCTCAAAGGATCCAATATACTTATAGTCCTGTTTGCTAAGCATTAGGAGTACAAAGAAAAAAGGAACTAAGCTATCCCAATCTTCAAGGACTTTTTGTTGTTGTTGTTCAGAAATTTCAGTCCTGTCTGACTCTTTGTGACCTTGTTTGGGGTTTTCTTGGCAAGGATACTACTGCCATGATTTGCCATTTCCTTCTCCAGTTCATTTAATAGATGAGGAACTAAGACAAAGATGAGTGACTTGCTCAGGGTCACAAAGTTAGTAAGTGTCTGGGCCAGATTTGAACTAATGAAGAT
Source organism: Macrotis lagotis (assembly GCF_037893015.1). Lineage (NCBI taxonomy): Eukaryota > Metazoa > Chordata > Mammalia > Peramelemorphia > Peramelidae > Macrotis > Macrotis lagotis. The sequence continues at coordinate 173,931,849 of NC_133658.1, read as the reverse complement.
GAGTCTTTCTGGTGCCAAACCTGGCACATTCTCCATTGTGCCAACTAGTCACCATATGTTCTACTAAAAGTTTATAATTCAAACACAAACTAGAAATTGCAAGATAATTTGAAAAGAAATAGAACACTAATGAAGAAATTCATTTTGTGGGATAGGAGATTTAGGAAGGTTTCACAAAGGAAGTGGCAGTTGAGTTGAGTAGTGATGTCATACAACTATGGCAATATAAATTCAATTCAATGATGATTCATTAAGCACTTACACTGTGCTTCATGCTCAGTGAGATACAAAGTATAGGTAAATCCACTAATGATGTTTCTAGTCTAGTGTTATTAAATGTTTTGAAATCGGCATGTGACATGCAAGCTGTGAATATAGTGTACTATGGTGTTGTTCACATAGTCAAATCTGTGATCTCATCAATCCAAGAGTTCCATCCAACAAAACACATACATATATGACTCTTAATCCTGTGAAAACCTCTTGTTCACATGTTCCCATAATTTCACCATGTTAAAACTGTCTTTTGATTCATGTAGAAATTGAATTTAAGAGAAGCAATGTTGCACTAAGTTGTTGGCCTCGTTTGCCCTGCCAAAGTCATCATGGTCCAGGAGCAAGACAGAGTCAAAACAACTAGTGATGGTTCTAGATGCAGTGAATGACCTTGGCAACTTCGATAGCTAATTAAGCTCTAAGTACTCTACAGAGCCTGCTTCAGCCGCCTTCATATTCATTGGAATGAATTGCTCTAATCCACCCATTCCACCAAGTGGAAGATTTCACATTCATGGAGTAGAACACTCCACCCCCCCAACTCACCAATGGGTTTGAGACCCACTAGGTTACCCTCAACCTGGTTTAGCCTGTCTGTGGCCACTCTGCATGCTACAGCTTTTTGGAGCCAGATGATAGCTCAGGTGGCCATCAAAGGTGGAAAGCAATCACATAAAGGACTTGACAGACCTCTCACCAGAGGTATTAGGCTTCCTTAAACACACCCTAAACCCTTATTTCTTCATAGGGAAACAAGGAAGGAGGGTTTTCCAGATATTGTAACTAAGCTCCAAGCTTATCCCCAAAGAATAAAGTTGGGGAGTTGGAGTTTGGGAAAGTAATTCCTAATAACAGCACTTCTGGTATATTTCTGTCAATATAATTTAATTAATTAGCTTTTAAAAGGGATAATTATTGAGAAAGTATTTAATGACCAAAGTAAAACAGTCTCTGAAACTAGGAACACATTCCCCTCTCTATATACCCACTCAGTCCCTAAACAGAGTAGACTCAATGATTAAAAAAAAAAAAAGTTTGCTCCAATTTGTGTTCCTTTTCTCCTTTCTCAGAATCCCCACCAAATACACTGTTGAGTATGTCATAACAATGGAAGAGTTTCTACCTTGTTTATTAGGCATAGATGTTAGGATGATTCACTGATGGGCTTGGTCAGCAGGTTGTCCTTGTAGCTGGTTCCTCTCTGGATTCAAAGGTTGTGGTTGTCAGCAGAATCAGAAGTTAACTACAGTTGCTGGAATTCTTGTGCCTTTTTTCAACCTTTTGAGAATCACAAGGTTGAAACATAATCTGTTCTATCTCTATATACACATTCCCTAATAACAGGAAAAAAATGATACCTAATAATGGCAGGAGATAATAGAGATACTCTGCTTTTATGACCAAATGGTAGCAGGGTAGGAGAGAAGGGACCAAAGTCCTTCCCCAACCTAGGGGACCAGAGCAGTTCTTGTCTCTCTTGTCTCCAAGCAAGAGAGACTTCATCCATCTGAGCATTTCATATACACTGTTGGCTCCAGTTTAAATGACAATTAAAAGGCTTTTTCATTACTACATAGAAAAGACAAGAAATAGTAAAAGAACACCTATATATTTTTCAAAGCAGGAAAGGAAAAACACTTTTCCATCACATATTTACTAAAGCAGGTTTTGTTGTCCTCCACAGTGTTAATATCAAAAAAAGAGCATAAAAATTGGACCCTTAATAGCCATTTCTCCTGTTACCTTGGCATGAAACAAATGTCTTTGTAAGTGGCCAAGTTTAGATGGCACAACATGAAATCAGGGAACAAAAAGGAACCCAGTTTTAGTTAGAATGAGGAGGGTGCACAAGAGAGTAATGTGGAAATGGGTGTTAGAAGTAGATTGTAAAGGTTGCAAATGACAGATTAAAGATTCTATTTGCTGTTTCATCTTATTGAGAATAAAGGGTCACAAGGTTTTGGGGTGGAGGAGTGACATGATCAGAAATATACATATTAGATTATTTCAGCAGTTATGTAAAGGATGACTCAGAAAGAAGAAAAAACTGGAGAACAATATAATAGTAGAATACAATCTAGATTGGGAGTTGAGTGTCCTTGGTTCAAATCCTATCCACTTATTGTCTTTGGGTCTCAGTTTTTTCATCAGTAAAAATTAATTTCTAGGATCCCTTACAGCTCTCAACTTGGACTCATCACAATTCAATTGTACCATTAAAAAGAAATAGCCTGAACTAAGGTGATAGGACAGATTAATGATATATTCTAGAGGTGGGGTTCTTATTCTGGAGTTCATAAATAGATTTCAGTGTTATGAACTTGGATGGGCAAAAAAAAAATGCATCTTTATTTTAGCTGAAGTTTAGTATTTGATTCAATTATAAATGAATTATTCTGAGATGTCCAAAAGTTCATCAGTCTGACAAAGGGATCCACAATACAAAAAAGATTAAGAACTCTTGTTTTTGGAGGTAGAACTATTAGGTCTTGGCAACTGACTGGATGTGGGGGATGCAGAATAAGTAAAAAAAAAAAGGTGACTCAAAGGTTTTGAATCTGATTGACTGAGAAGTGCCATCAACTAAAATTAGGAAATGGGGAGGGGAGACCTATTTGGAAGGCAAGATGATATATTCAGTTTAGACGTGTTGAGTTAGAAGTGATGGCAAGACCACCTCAGATGAACATCTGCAGGAAGTAAAAAATGAAAGAGAAATTCAGGAGAACTTGTGTATATTTGGGAATCATCTGCAGAGAGGTGATAATTGAAGTGGTGGGAAAGAATGAAAGAGAGAGAGAAGGGAGATAAGAATAGAGCCTTGGGGATCATTTACTTAGGCAGTAGGAAAAGGAAGCCAAACCTCTACTGCCTCAGGAGACTGATGAGTCAGACAAGCAAAAGAGAACTAGGAAAGAACTTTGTCCCTTAAGATGCGTAGGAGATTGTACTAGGAGGTTAGCAGCATCAAATGATGTGGAAAATTCATGGCAGTCGGAACCGAGAAAAGCTCACAGGGTCTAACTATTAAAAGATCATGGGTGACCTTGGGGAGGACAGTTTTGATAGAGAAATGGACAAAGATCTTAAATTATAAGCCAGCTAGAAAGAAATCAGAATCTTAGAGATGTGTCTTGCCTAGCTGTTCATATAATAGAGAGAATGGGGTGGGGGGCCACAAGACACAAAAGTGGAAGAGGTATGGGGGTGCCTCATTTAGTATAAAGGACATGCTCTCTCATTGCTGGGACTCTGAAAAGAGGAGGAAGCCCACAATTTTAGTAAGTAAAGGCTGCTTCTAATCAGGATATTTGTAGGGTATTTGATAGAAGGAATGGAATTTGTCTGTCATTAAACAGATCATCCTCAATTTGGGGGAATGGGGAAATTGATCTGTAAAAATGAGGGGATTGGACTAGATGACTTTTAAGGTTCCTCTCAATTCTAAATTTAGGATCCCACAAGTCTATGTCTACTATAAAGAGCCCTTCCGCACCAGACTGCATTCATTCATTCATCCATTCTTTCTTGAATATTCACCATGAGCTCTTTTCTGTATAATCCTGGGAATAAGTATACATAAACACACACACACACACACACACACACACACACACACACACACACACACAAACATACACACTCTCACATTCTCTGTCTCTCTCTGTCTCTCTCTCAGTTTTGTCTTAAATACCTCATGTTGCAAAATTGATCACATCTGCTCATTCTCTGTCCCTTAGGCAAGCACTCAATTGGGGGAGCATCTATCTTTTGCTGCAGTTCTGGAGCATAATGTGCTGGTCAATAAACAAAGACCAAATGCTTTGGGTCCCAGCAGATCACTATAAGTGGCTGTGATAGGGAAGATCATTCTCTAATTCCAGCTCAGAGCTTGGAGAGACGTTGCCATTCCTGAACAGTAACAAAAGGAAAATCCCATGCTCCAGGTGAATGACCAAGAGGCAAAATGCCCAGCCCACAGTCATCTCACACCAAGATTTATCCCTGCATGCAATGGGCCCACCAAGAGAACTGGCCGTGTTTCTTCCCTGCTCTGACTTTGACATGGGAGGTGGCAGTTATTTCTAACATGTCAGCCCTTTGGGGGCCTGGGCTCCACCCAGGCTCAGAGGCTGAACAATTATTAATAGAGAAAGAGAGCAATAGAGCCCCCAACAGCCATTTTTAACGGTGGACATGATTGCCCGATTCTGAGCTGTGCTCAGGGACTCATAAGAGGAAGACATAATGCTTGTTTGTGGAACTTTTATTGCTAATTGACATTTTTTCAGTGCTCCCTCGGCGGCTGTAGTTATTCCTGATTGGAAGGGCCATGAAAAGCATCAAGTTGTGCGCTGTCTCCAGATGGAGCCGTATTTCTTCTATGGCATCATAAAAATAAATAAATAAATAAACAGACGAAGAGCTATCAAAATAAACTTCCCTCTGATGCAATCTAGAGAAATGGAAAAGATGGGCAAATGCTTTTTCCCTTTGTTCAGAAACAGGGGATGCCATTTTAATACTGATTGAACATGTTTTATTATCTCAGATTTGAAACTCCTTATGAAAATCGCTTTTTCTTAGGGGTGCTGGCTTCCCTTGAAGATCTGTCTTTGGTTCCAGTGTGGGAGATACATGCAAAAACAGTTTTCACTTTCATCCAGCCAATGAGGAGTGTATGTCAACTAACAGAGGTTCTGAGCTCTTTTCATCAGTTCCCAGGGTAGGGAATAAATACTTCCCATTTGAGCTGGTTTTCTGTTATCTTCCTTGAGAAAAACAAAAAATGTGAAAACCAATATGGAAAATGCAAGAGTTATGAGTCCTAGAAAGATAATTTTGATTTTTCTTGAAACATGAAAATTAAATTTAGCATTTATTAAGGACTTAGGATGTGTAAAAATCTTGTATTGGGTTCAGGGATATGAAAAATACCTCACCAGTATCAACCCACAATGGGCTAACATTTCATTATCAATATATCATATACGCAAAAAAGTAAATATATTTTGAAAAGGAGAGAATTAATCCCTAGAGGGGTTAAGGAAGATACTCCATTGCAAGTAGCATCTGGGATGAGTCCTGAAAGAAACTAAGCACTTCAGTAGGCTGACATGAGGAGGCAAGTGCAGTGCAGGTAAAGGTAGGGATAGAAAAAGAGATATAGAGAAAGGGAGATGAGCAAAGGTCAAGAGGCAAGAACTGGAATACCAAATTCAGGAAATAGTAAATAGGCCATTTGAACTGAACATAGAGTACATGAGGCAGAGTAGGAAATCAATATGGAAAAAAAAGCCTGCCTGAGTTGGTTGGTAAATGGGATTATTTTATATTGAGATGTGTCAATAGAAGGAGAGGAAGAAAATCATTTGGCATAAATTGCAGTCTTTTTCTTTAGTACCATGGTCTGTTCTATTTCATTTTTGGCAGGGATCACATTGGCTTTTGCAATGGTTTTGTTTTGCCTGAATTCACAAGCAAAGGTTAAAAACGTTCTTGACTTGAAAAATTCATGGTTACATCAGAAATTGATTTCATTTGAAAACATTCTTTTCAACAAGGAACAACAGAAAAAAAATGATAGTAAAATGACCTGTACCGTTGAACTGGCTGATTAGATCAGGGGAAAAAAAGATACATAAAGATCTTATTAATCTGAAACATTGCTAATAATCAGGTGCCTAGCAGTCTGATTCATCATAATGTAGCTGAAAACATAGAGGGAAAGTCAAATCATCATGTTCTAAGCACTGTGCTAAATGCTGGAGAAACAAAGAAAAGCAAAAAAAAAACCAGTCTCTGTTTGCAAGGAGCTCACAATCTATAGACAGGACAAGTCAGAGATAATAAGGAGAGGGAAGGCACTAGCATTAAGGAGGATTTATGAAAGCTCAATATAGTAGTTGGGGTTTTAGCTGGGACGCTAAGGAAGCCAGGAAAGCACAGATGAGGAGGGGGAGAATTTCAGCTGCTGTTCTCAGCAAACAAAAGTCAAAAAACTAAAGACCAAGTTCTATATTTTGGAAAGACTTACATGCCCATATTCAGCATCTAGTTAGCCTTATGTTGCATTCAACAGTTCTAACAAGTTTGGTTATCTGATTCCTCAAGTCACAACACCTTTTGTTGTTTGTTTTTTTGAGCACATCCAATGCTCCCTGATTTCATTTGGGATTTGCTTGACAAAGATATTGGAGTGGCTCGCCATTTCCTTCTTCAGCTTATTATATAAGATGAAGAAACTGAGGCAAAGTTAAGTGACATATCCAAGGTCATACAGTTAATAAGAGTCAGAATGGTGACCCTTCCTGATTGCAGGGTTGGCAATCTATGCACTGACTCCCTCCCCTCCCCCACATTAAAAGCAATAAATTGAGAAAAATTGGCCATGGCCATACAGTAGGCACTGTGAGCCACATTCAAGCCTTTGACCTCTCTCCTTGAAAACTTTTGGCATCCCAGACACAGTATGAGGACCAGTCCAACATCAGACTCAAATACCAGAATTATTATCTGATACTGATAGACATTCTCAGATAGAAGTGGATAGATCAAGAGGGAAAACCATAGCTATTGGGAGCAGCTGCAACCTGCCAGGCTGATGGTTTAATAGTCTCACCTTCCTGAGGGCATTAATATGAGTTCTATAACAGTTTGGCTTTTGCTTGTGTGCATGAGTGGAAGAACAAACTTCTTAAATTTTGAGAATCCATGGTTATTTCAGAAACAGATACATTATATTTTTTTCAAGAAGGAATAATAGAACAAAAAAACTGGCAACTCAGATACAGTATGGGAGCATGAATAACAATTACAATAATAACAAAACATCAATAAAATAATAATAGCTAGTGCATTTGTAGCACTTTAAGGTTTGCAAGGCTTTTTGTAAATATATCTCATCTGATCCTTGTAACAATCCTGTGAGGTAGGTTCTATTGTTATCTTTATTCTATAATTAATTAGTAATAGAGGTTAAGTGACTAGTCAGAGTCCCCAAACTAGGAAGTATCTGAAATCAAATTAGCATTCCAATGGTCTCTCCTCATCTGCAAAATGAACTCAAGATGAAAACAGCAAAGCATTCCAATATCTTTGCCAAGAAAGTCCCAAATGGGGTCACAAAGACCTCACAAAGAGTCAAATATGACTGAAAAATGACTGAACAACACCAAAATGTATGCTAACATAATTTGCTTTGTGTATACTTGTTTGCATGTTGATTTCCCCCTTGAGCGCAGGGACTGTCTTTTTCCTATCACATGTCCAGTGCTTAGCACAGGTGTTTAGTAAATGTTCCTTGATTGATTGATTGATTGATTGATCCTGACCAAGTCATTTAATATCTCTAGGTTTCCAGTTCTTCATTTGTAAAAAAAGAGAGGGTTTAATCCTAAACTCCTTTCTGGCTCTAAATCTATGATCCTATAAGTAACCTGAAAGGGATACCCAGAAAACTACAAAAAAAAAGATGTTGTAGGCTACAGGAAATAGTGAAGAACATCAAGTACAAATGCCTAATTCATATTTTTTGCTTGGGCCCACTGGATCATCATCAATGACACAGTCAACTTCTATTAATTGGAAAAAAAAAAGATTTTCCCTGTATTTGGAGGCTATCTTTGCATAATCTGTATGCAACTCCCAAAAATAAAATTCCCTACTAAATGGTTTGCAATCTACTACTAATGTTTGTATTTCTGATTTGTTTGTTTTTCATAAGTCTGCAATTCCTGGAGCTTTATCTCATAACTTTTGGGTGGGGTTAAGTAAAGTACCAATGGAATTGGGAGAGAGAGAAGAGATAAATTGTTTAGTTGATAGGTGAAGTCTTCATGAGGGATATGAAATTTTTCCAGAAACTTCTGAAAGAGATGAATAAAATATTGATATTTTACTAAGACTATTATAAAAGAAGAAAATGAACATTTATATTAAAATATACATCTATATATAAAGGAAAAATTTATTTTTCTAAACAGAATATCTTTGATTCAACTACTAGAAAAAGTAGCCAATTGAAGATGGGATACAGAAATCAGATTTGGACTTTATTTTAGCTACCTGACTGGAGAAAAAAGAGGAAGACAATTCAAAGGTTAAGGTTGAAGAAGATGAAATATGGTGAGGATTATAAAGAAAACCAGTGAGCCAAGAGTATTGGAATCTAAGGGTGAAGAACAGGCTGGTTGGCGATTACTAAAATACATTATAATTAAGCTTCTATGGATTATAATTCCTCTGAGAAATACAAAATATGAGGAACAACTAGAGGTCCTCAGGGCTTCATTAACAAAATCCTCACCAGATCTGAGCTACAAATGTCACAAACTGGAAATTGAGAAAAGGAGAGAAAACCACACATATCTAAATCAGTTCAAGGGCAGGAAACGGAGCAGAGTGTGTGAATATGAGCTACAGGCTTGATTAAGATGTGTGTTTCTAAGTATGTCAAGGGGAAATCAATTCCAGAGGCAAGAGAACGAATTAATAATGATTCCTAAAAAGTTGAATCATAGAATTAGGTTTTTTCTTAAAGGTATTTATTTCTTTAAAGGAAAGTAATAAAGTAATCAGGGGAAAATTAGTTATCAAAATATCAGAGAAGGGATACAAATAAATGATTTAGAAAATGAGTGATGAAATTCAACTAAAGGTTTAGAGAAGGATGATAGGAAGAAAATTCTTCTTGATTTTTTTGTCTTAGTGTAACAGCTGCCCATTACCACTGAAGAGAATGCCATAAATCCAGAGTTGAAACTAAGGCAAGGCAAACAGAGCTCTGCCAAAGAGTACAACGGGAGTGGAGGGAAAAGGCAGATCCTTTGTATCTCAAGGGAATACAGGATCTCTCCCTCAGAATAAAGATACAGGGAATGATTGTAACATAGAGGAGAGGTACTGGCTCTAAATCGGTTGAGAAGAAAGAGTAGCACAATCCCTAGGTGACTCATATATTTGGAGGTGAATTCTTAAGGACTTTACTTCTCCAGGATTATCTTTCTCTGGACCTTATTCTTCCCATAAATAGAGAACACATCAGAGGTCTTGTAGCATATTCTACCAAAGGGAGAAGAATTTCATCACCCATAACACAAATAGGGACTGTGGACAGAAGAAATTTCAACTAGATTGGCCAAAGGAGGCAGAAAGCAGCTCAGGGTTGTGAGCAGCAGGTAACTGTAGATAAAGAAGAGTGTGCAGAGCATGGAGGTTAAAAGAGCACCTGGAGTCAAGATCCAGGTGAGATGGAAGGACATCAGAGAAGAGGGTTTTTTTTTATGTCTCGAGACACAGAGAAGATAATAAAGTTTGGTTCAATCGAACTAAATTGAGGACCTAGTCATCTGAAGAAATGCCACAAGATTTTTTTTTCCAATCTAAATAAATAAAGAGAGAGAGAGATGATAGAGAGTGGATCCTGGACCAAGAAAGAAGAAAAAGGAATAGGAAAGAGCACTGTTTTTCCTCCTTGGGACAGCAGTTACTTTCTCTTTCCTTCTATTGTCCACTCCAACAGCAGAATGTAAAACTAGAAGGAAAAATTAGTTTGGGGAATTGGGCCAATTCTTTTCATCCCCCATGAGCTATGATTCCATTAATGAGGATTTTTAACCAATGCCCAACTCTAAGATGCATGGAGGTTAAATGAGGCCCATTCATAAATATTTCAGCTTCCTGACCTATATTTTCAAGCCCAGGCTCAAAATATCAGTAATGGTGCAATTAGCTCTAGGCACATTAACTTTTGGTTACCCACCTCAGAATCTATTTATTTACAAATGCTTCAGCTGGTGGTGGGTGTTACCCCTTCTCTTGTCAGAGAATCGACCTCTAAATTTTTAATTTTTTAATTTTGAGGGGTATATTTTACACGGAGGAAGTCATTAAAACTGTATGAAGCAAAACATAACAAAACAAAACTCGAGTGCCCCTTGTTCTGGCAGAATTGATGTATGCAGTAATTATATGAGGCTCACTAGAGGAGGAAAAAGAACGACCTAATCCCAGGTTCCATATTAGACCCCTGTATGCTGAGTCTGATTCATTGGCAGACAAGAACCTAGGTATGTAAAGTCATTTATCCTGACCACGTGATTCTGAAGGGGAACTATGCCATGCCAGACACATAAGGACTGGCTGTGTGTGTGTGTGTGTGTGTGTGTGTGTGTGTGTTGCAATATTTATTTCTATGCAAGAAAACTGACTGTGGAAGTTGTTCTCTGAAAGTGGATTTCCTGGGGCAGAGGTAATCTGAGCTGACATTTCTCTAGAGTTTTAAGGTTTGCAAAGTGCTTTCTGTAGATAAGCAGCCAGTGGCACTGAGGCATTGGTAGGCTGAACTGTCAGTCACCTACTGAGCCAACAGAGCTATTGAAGGTGCTCCACTGAGAGCCTGGGGCTCCATATCAGCTCAAGTATCAGGAGGCTCTGGACAAAAAATTATTCTCCTTTTCCCCTATAATGTACTAGTTTCTCAATTAATTATGTAGCTTGCACTGAGAAAATACAACTTTAAGTTTACAAAACCCTTTCTTCAAGTTGGCTTTCCTCCTGGGATTTTATACCTTCTCAGTTCCCATTCTTCTGGTAAGAATACAAGTAAGCAGAATTGGATTTTAATACACTGACACACACACATATTGAGAAATATTTTAAATGGCATGGTTTATAGAAAGAGTAATTTGAAGAGTGACCTCACTGTACTGCCACAAGCTGGGGGAGAAGAATAAGAAGTAGCAGGCCTGGTTCCTCTGCAACAGTTCTCCATCAGAGAATGACACAGCAAGGTCTCTAAAAAGAGGTGAGATGGTCTTTGCCCCCCTGAAAGGCACAGAGGGTAAAGTCAAGGAAAAATGGTTTCAACAAGAACCCCCATTCCTCTGAAGCTTGGATGACCCTAGGACAGTTTTGGGATTCTGTCATTTTTATGTTTGCGGTTCCAGTGTAAGGAATAAATGGTTAATTTTGATTAATATTGAATAAATTAATCAATAAGAATTTATTAAGGGCCTGCTTTGTGTCAGAAAGAGGCAAAAGACAGTCTCTGTCCTCAGGGAGCTTACAATGTAATGAATAATTTACTGACTTCCTCTACTCTCAACATCCACTGTGATTTAGGAAATGGTTTTTTGAAAGACAGTGGATGACCTTGACATCTTCAATGTCTGATCAAGTTCTAAGTAAGCTAAAGCACTGGTTTCAACTCCCTTCAAGGCCATTGGAATAAATTGTTCTCATCTGCCCATTCCCCCAGGGGAAGTCCTCACTCTTAAGATAGACACCTTGTTAATTAACCAACAAATTTGAGACCCCTCAGTTACCTTCAACCTGGTTTAGCTGGTCTACCTAAACAGATAATCAGTGTGATCACTGCACATGCTACAGTTTCTTGGAGTCACAAGTGGAAGTTGAGTGAATCAGGAGAATGCCAAAGGTGGATGAACATACCTGAAAAGGGAACCCTTGAAGCAAACATTGTCATTTATTAAATTATGTCATTATAAGAAGATAGACAAGATATAAAAGTAAGGAAGGTGATGTGTGGTGCAGAGTGCAAGATCATCAATAGACATCTTCTCAAAGCCAAATATTCACTGAAATTCAACAAAGATTGTGGTCTCAAGGCAAGGCAACTAACAGAAGACTCAAGATCAACAGATCAGAGTATTCTGAACAGTTTATTGTTGACTTGGAGGAAAAGCTGAACCAACACATAGTTAGCAACTGTGAAGCAGAAAAGATTTGCTAACCAGCACATTTACTCATGTGGTGCTTGCAAACATCAAGTTATTGGATGAAATGATGGGGAAATTCTGAAGCTGCTAAAGAAAAGCAAGAATTCCACAGGGTTTACCAAGCAGGATAGGTCATCAGTCTCTTAAGATTTAACTAAGAGAGATGCAACATTCTTGGCTCTCAGTTTTTGAGAGATGAGAAAATGGAAAAGCTCATTACCCTACTTGCTGACGTAAGAGAAACCTCCCTGAGTTTACATAGGCTGGTTCTAGCACAATAGATATGATTCCATTACATTTCTACACATGAAACCATTCCAGTTTGATAGAACTTACCAAGATTGGCTTGCTCATAGCCTGCAGTCTTCAAGATCAGGGTCAATGCCAAAAGATATTTTAATAACTTTTCCTAACAAACCCAAAAAAGTCCAAACTTATTTTGAAAATGTGGGATAGAAGGAATATCAGTGGGATAGCCCTGATATCTCATGTTTAGATCATTAGATCAGTTCTCTTTGAGATGGGGGATGGGAAGTATTGGTTGACTCTTCCTTTCTTTATGGCAAAGCAAATCATTTCTCCTTGGGTGATGGTGGCCAACCTTAAACATTATTTCTGTGCTTCCATAACTGCTGTAAGGGCACAGGGTTATAGAACTTTTAAGTCTTGCAGACAACATTCAAATGGTATTGTCATACCCATTTTACTCAGAGAAAACAGAGGAAGGCCCTGAGAAATTAAGGGATTTCCCTATATTTACACATTTGGTGAGGTTTGAATTCATAGCAACATAAATTTAAAGCTGAAAGGGACTTTAGAATTCCCCTCCCCAAACCCTTAAGTATAGGAGAAGATATTAACCCAGTTAAAAAGGACCTACTTATGCACAAATATTTATAGCAACTCTTTTTGTGTTATCAAAAAATTGGAAAATTGAGGGGATGCCCATCAATTGGGGAATGACTGAACAAATTGTGGTATATGAATATAATGGAATACTACCGTGTTATAAGAAATGATGAGCAGACTGTTTTCAGGAAAACATGAAAAGTTACATATGAATTGTTGCAAAGTGAAATGAGCAGAATCAGAACATTGCACATAGTAACTGCAACGTTGTGTGATGATCAACTTTGAATTACTTCTGAGCAATACAATGATCCAAGACAGATGATGGAAAATACTATTCCCCCGCAAAAAAAAGAACTGATGGAGTCTGAATGCAGATAGAAGTATATTATCTTCTCCTTATTTTTTTTTGTTTTTCTTTCCTTTTGGTGTTTTTCTTCTTTTGCAACCATGATTAATATGGAAATATGTTTGACATGATTATACACATATAATCTAAATCAAATTGCTTTAGGAAAAAAGAGAAAATTTTGAAACATAAAATTTTGTAAAAATTAATGCTAAAATTTGTATTTACATATGATTGGAAAAAATACTATTAAAAAGACAATGAGGGACTTGGCCTGGATGGCCTTTAAGTTCCCTTCTTGCTCTATATTTATGTTTCTATGTTCTCCTGAGGTAGTTTATTCAATTTTAGGACAGTTCTAATTGCTAGAAAAACTTTTCTTTACTCTGAGTCTCATTGTTACCACTTTCAATTGCTCCTAATTTGGCCATTTGCAGTCTCACAGAACTCATTATAACCTGTGTAAAATATTTCATATAGTTGAAAGTGATTTTTTTAGGTTTTTTGCAAGGCAAATGGGGTTAAGTGGCTTGCCCAAGCCCACACAGTTAGGTAATTATTAAGTGTCTGAGACCGGATTTGAACCCAGGTACTCCTGACTCCAGGGTGATGCTTTATCCACTATGTCACCTAGCTGCCCTGAAAATGACTTTCAAGTCTACTTCTGACTCCAAGATCAGTGCCATTTCTCCTACATCACCTTGGCTCTTGACCACCCTGGACTTCATCTCCAGGCTTTTTCCCTTTCTTTCCTTTGACTCACTGACTATTGATCCAAATCCAGAAAGGTTGTTGAACAACTGATGCACTATCTCTTATCTGAAGGATGACTCTAGGTTTGAGCACCCCTTCCTACTTTTCTTGATGGTGCCCTCCCTGTCCTTCTAATGCTGACTTATGGTTTCTCAACCTATCCCCCCAGTCCTTCACATGACAGTCTCCCCCCCACCTATAAGTCTACTTTTCCTAGCAATACTCCTGTCTTGAACAATCAACGAACAAGATTCAGCTAAGTGTCCATTCTACACCAGTCACTGTGTTAGCTTCTGAGGATACAAAGACATGAGTGAAGCCATTTTTGCACTCAGAATGCTCATTCTTGTGTCTGACTCTTTGTGACCCAGTAAGGGGTTTTTCTTGACAAAGATACAGAAATGGTTTGCCATTTTCCTTCTCCAGTGAGTTAAGGCAAGCAGAGGTTAAATGATTTACCCAGGGTCACACAATTAGTGAGTGTTTGAGGTCACATTTGAACTCAGGTCTTCCTGACTTTAGGCCCAGCACTCTACCTAGTTGTCTCATACTCAATCAATAAATATTTTGTAAGCATATAATATGGTCCAGGCACTATACTAACCATTGGATATCAAAATACAAAAAAAATGAAAAAAGACAGTCTCTGCTCCCAAGGAGCATACAGTATAATGAAGGAAAATGAAACCCAAAAAAGAAGTTGAAAAGAGAGAAAGGAGTTCCTAAAGAAAAGGCATGCAGCCAGATGAGTGATTAGAAAATGACTGAGCTGAGCTCTCTATTTAAACAGAGATTTTAGAGTTCATGGCCTCACCCTCCAAATGGAGATGGCAGAGGAAGTAATGAGGTGGAGTATCAAGGTAATGAAGATTTTCTTGGGGGATGGTGGAGAAATCAGACAGAGAAGTCATATGCATACATGTATACATATGTATGTTAGCATATGCAAAATATATAGGGAACTAGGTGGTACTATGGAAAGAATGCTAGTCCTGAAGTCAGGAATATCTGAGTTCAAATCTAGCCTCATATACTTGCTAGCTGTGTGAAGCAGGGTAAGTCATTTAATTTCTGTTTACCTTAGTTTCCTCATCTTTAAAATACAAATTATAATACCCACTTTCCAAGGTTGTTTTGAGAATCAAATGAAATAATAATTATAAAGCATTTAACATATAAAATATATTTCCTGGTACATAGTAAGTGCTATATAAATGTTATTTTTATTACAATAAACATGAGAGTAATATTAGGGAAAAGCACTTTCACTTAAAAGCAATCTCATGTAATAGATGGTACAAACTTTGAAGGAAACTGCATTCTAGGCATGGGGGACAGTCTATGAAAAAGAATAGAATTATAGAATAGCATATGTAATATAATTTTTAAGGGATCCAAAAGGATCGCTCTTCATCACATTTAACAATCAGGGAAGCAAGCAGTCATTTATTCCAGCTAGCTGGGGCAGATCGCAAGATGGATAGCAAATCTACCCTGAGTATAACATGTCTTATATACAGATTTTTAGGACAATGTTCACAATCTGAACATCATTCAAAATTACATTGTATGAAACAAAGAAAATGAAAGTTGGCTATAAAATAGGCATTTAAAAAAAGTTTATTTGTTGGGGAAAATGTATATTCTTCACATTAGGAAATAGATAAAGCAGTTATTATCTAAATATAGCTGGTCTCAGTTTAGTCAAAGAAATTTATCCACAGGACAGACTGGGAAAACTTTATCAGCCTTCTGGAATCTTGCATCTTGAGGAGATTAGTCATTTGATCCTGATAAAAGGTGAGAATGAGTCTCTAGTTGCTGTGTCCTTCAGCTCTCCTACAATAACAAATGAAGACCATGTCTGAGGTTCAATGGGAAGGAGTGGAGCGTTGTCCACTTCATGTATGAAAAACAGTCAGAAGAACATTTTAGATGGACTGAAGAACTGGTAGGGAGAGGGTATTAAAGAATAAGATGAAAAGGTGGGTTGAAGCCAGGTTTTGAAGGATTTAAAATGTCAAGTGGAGTCATTTGTATTAGACTCAAAGTCACTGGAGTTTACTGAGTGAGAAATGGTAAGGTAAGACTTGTCTTTTACATATACCACCTGGGCAGCCTTTTGAAGAAGGATGGATTGGAGAGGAGAGGGATGAGGCATGAGATATGAGAATCAATTAAGAAGCCACTTAAGTACCGTTGACTGAGGTTGAGGTCTGGTTATGAAAAGAGAAAAAAGAGACAAATGTGAGAGATGTTTTTTTTTTAAAAAAAGAGTAGAAATGACAAGATTTGCCAACTGGATGGATATATGGAGTGATAGAGAATAAGGAATTGAAGAAGACTTAGACATTTAGAAGGCAGATGACTGGAAGGATGGTGGAGCCCTCATTAAAAAAAAAGACATTCTGGAAAAGAATGGGTTTAGAAAGAAACAATGAGCTCTCTTTTGTACATATTTCATTTAGGATGTCCTTAGAACATCCAGTCTGAACTATCTAGTAGGCATTTAGTGATGTGGAGAAAGTCGAAAACTGGATCTCTACCTCTGGGAATCATCACATCTTGGGTAGCTGTGGAGATCATCAAAATAAGAAACAAAGAGAGAAAATAGCCCAGGACAGGTAGGTAGCAGGAAATTAATCCAACAAAAGAAGTTGAGAAGCAGTCAAGTAGGTAGGAGGATAAGCAAGAAATAACAATGTCATCAGAGCCCAGAAAGGGAAAAGTGGTCAGGGAGAAAGAGGGTGGTTAATTATGGGAAATGCTTCAGAGAGGCAAAGGATGAGGATTGAGAAGAGGCAGCTATTAATGATAGGTGGTAGGTTTGGAGAGGTGGTAGGTTTGAATAGTTCCCCATTGAGGGATGAGTTTGGAGACCAATCTTCAAACCTTCTCTCCCTCCAGCACTCTCCCAATTCACTACAATTAACATTTATCATATGCTTACTAAGACTAACTTAAATTGTGCTAAACTATTCCTTCGATGTCTGTTCTTAGCTGTGATAGCAGTTAGAGTTGCTCCGGAGGAAAGCATTCAACAGACTAATTTACATTCATCTCTGAATAACTGATAACAGATTGTCTCATCCCTGAAGGAGAATTTGCCATTTAACAAAGAACATCGTTTTAACCCATGGGAAACGATTTCTAATGGTGGAATTTCAGGCATTGTGACAGGCAGTTGGGGAAGATACTCTTGGGCAGGATGGGACATTCCAGATAGCTTAAGGCTTGCTCTGGTCCAGAAAATAAGTTACAGATAAAGTAAAGCAGTAAAGAAAACAAGACAGGGAGAGACTGGTTGGAAGCTGGTCTTCTCTGCATTTCTTTTCCTCTTGTTGATCTCTGTTATGACTTTTATTTTTTTTTTCTTCCCTACCAACCTCTTCTTTTTTAAATTTTTTTTGTTTTTTGTTTTTTGCAAGGCAATGGGGTTAAGGGACTTGCCCAAGGTCACACAGCTAGGTATATTAAGTATCTGGGGTTGGAGTTGAACTCAGGTCCTTCTGACTCCAGGGGTGGTGTTCTATCCACTGGGCCACCTAGCTGCTCCCTCTACCGACCTCTCCTTACTGGTAATTTGGTCCTCTGAGAGGTAGCACAATATAATGGAAAGGGGAATGCTCTTGAAGGCCAGTGGGAATTGGCATCTCACTTCCAACACTTACTAGTTGTGTGATCTTGAGCCAAACACCCTCTCTGTTCTCCAATTTTCTCATCTAAATCAGGGATAATGATACTCTCCCCTCCTCACAGTGTTGTTATTAAGAAAGGACTTTGTAAACTTAAAGCCCTACATGAATTTGAGTTGTAGTTACAAAAGAAATGAGAATCCAGTGTGATACCATAATAAAAACGGATGATGCTTGGAAGCTAGGGATCTCAAATCAACACTAGTTCCTGGGGCAATGATGGCTCTTTCCAAATTACATTGGAGAATGAGGGGATTTGGAAAGGAAAATAAAATAGATGGAAAATTATGTAAAAGATAACAGATTTAAAAGCTAAAGGAGGTCTTACTGGTCAATTTTTCTCTCATTTTACAGATGAGGAAACTGAGATCCAGAGACATTAAGTGATGGGTCCATCCTTTTCCAGCTTAATCAATGGTACAGGCTTGATTAAACAAGCAATTAACTCTTTGAAAGTAAAAAAAAACTAGGAATGGGAGAAACACAAAGTAACTTCAGAAATAATGATGATTAAAAAGTGAAGGGTTTCCAAGGTTGACTGGGTATTATATTACAAAAACACAGATCCAGAATACTCAAGGACATTAGAAGAAAGTGGGCTGCTGATACTGAGAACCAATAGCCCAATTGCTCCAAAGGAAGTCTTGGGAAGTAATCAGAAGCATCTAATGGATGAGCACATAGAAAACCTTCATTAAAGATAGTCTGAGTGGTTTCAGTATAGGAGTGATGAGCTTCAATTTGGTTTTTAATTTTCCTTCTGCCCTGTTAGATTAGAAGACAGTGAAAAAATATCATTTAGTTAGTTAGATGTATGGGTCTGGACTGGAGAGGGAGGTGCATGTTGAGGCCTGTAAGTTTTTTCTTATTTAGATTCTTGGCTGCATCTGTGATCTCTGACTCCCCTACTTGGTGCTTTCCCTCTCTTGACTGCAGAAATAAATGACTTTGTAATTGTTTCGTATTTTGAATTTACTTGGCCAAAGTCAAGAACTCTGCCCTCAATGCTCCCCAGGACTCTAGGCTTACAAGAAGTGGGTTTGACTCCAAAGGGTTATTTTCTCTCTTTGGTTCATTATTCCATTCCTGTTGTAAAACTCCTCCTCATAAAACCATAGGCTTGACTCAAGTCTAGACTTCTCAATGTGTAGATAACAGGGTTCCCACTTCCATACAGGAGCTCAATATACAATAAAATTACCAGGGAATCCAGAGATCGTATATCCATCCATATATGTAAATAAATAGGAAGCTTGTAGTCCTCTTTCATCACTACAGGCTGAGAGAACTTACATTTTCTCTACTACAAAAACACCCAAGATGGAAGAGGATACAAAGGAGTCCATGGAGAAAGGAACAAGGGAAAAATCACTTATTAAATGCTTGCTACATACTAGACACTGTGCTGTTTTTTACTGATTTATTATATCATTTGATTTTATAAATACTATTTCATTCCATCTTCACAATAACCTGGGAGGTATTATTATTTATTATCCCCATTTTAGGACTGAAGAAATTGAGGGAAACAAAAGCTAACTGGCATGCAGTCACATACCACTAAAAAGTAACAAAGGTCATATTTGAATGATGATCTCTCTAATTCTGGACCCAGGGTTGTATCCAGGGCACCAACTAGTTGCTGTGAATAAATGTGACAACAGAAAGCCTTCAAATAGCCTAGTTGACTTTACTCTCCTCAGATATACTCACTGGATATTAGGATATTTTTGGCTTAACAAATACTTCCTATTTGCCTTCCATCTCCATCAGTTGATCAGTTTATAGTAATATAGAAAGTTGTCAAGGTTCATAACTCTTTGCCTCTTATTGACATTGGTCCAATGGTTGAAGAAGTCCCTTTGTCAAAATTGTATACTTTTAAGAAAATCTTTCTTTGAGAGGCCATATACTCTAATGATATCTGGAAAGATTGTAATACACTGTTGTGCACCTTTGAACTAATCTAGACATTGTGGAAAGCAATTAGAATCTATGACTTAAAAGTTTAATTAAACTGTGTATACCTTTTGACCCAACAATACAAAGAGATCAAGATATGTACAAAATATATAAATTTGTTCTTTTGTGGTGGCAAAAAAAATTGAAAACTAAGGGTGTGTTCCACAATAAGGAATGGCTTAGGAGTTATGCTTTCCAAATGTGATGGGATAATATTATGTTGTAAGAAATAACAGAGGGGTAGGTTTCAGGGAAATGGGAAGATGTTAATTGATACAGAGTGAAGTGAGCTAAACTAAGAGAATAATTGTTTAGTGATAACAATATTGCAAAAACATCTTGGAAAGACTTGAGAACTCATCTATGTAATAATCACCTGCAATCATGATGAAATATGATAGCTACTTTCTGATGGTGAGGTGATAAAGATTGAGAAATTGAGAATTTTTTTGACATGGTCAATGTAGGAATTTGTTTTGCTTTATTCTACATGTTTATAAAATAGCTATTCTGTATGTTTATAATAGCTTTTTCTTTTTCAGTGGAGAGGGTGAATGTAAGATGGAGAAAAGGCAAATTTTCATTGACTGAAAAGAATGAAATTTAAAATTGAAATTATTTTTAAAATGATCACGTTAGCATTAACTTAACCAAGGTTGTTGTAAGAGCCATAGCAGACAATGTAATGCTCTTTACACATCATAAAAATAATCAAAAAAAACAAACAAAAAACTCAACTAAGATGATAGTGTACTATACCAGTTATAAAAACTTGTCATAATAAACTAATAAAAAACACTCTGAATAACTGAAAGACGGTTTAAACTCTGAAGGAGAATTTGTCTTTTAAGAAAGACCATCTTGGGCAGCTAGGTGGCATAGTGGATAAAGCACCAGCCTTGGAGTCAGCAGTACCTGGGTTCAAATCCGATCTCATACACTTAATAATTACCTAGCTGGGTGGCCTTGGGCAAGCCATTTAACCCCATTTGCCTTGCAAAAAAACCCCTAAAAAATAAAAAAGAAAGACCATCTTAATCCAAGTGAAATAATTTCTAATGGTGGAATTTGGGGCATTGAGACAGGTGGTTGGGGAAGATACCTTTGGACAGGTTGCAACTGGTTGCAAGGGAAGTAATACATGGAACACAGAAAAAATTGAAGAAATAGTATCAAGAATATAGTGAAATGGTGCCAAATGGCAATGATAGTTATGGCTGCTGCAAAAAGAAATGTGATATAAGTCATTCCCCAACTGATAAATTGTCAAAGGATATGAACAGGCAGTTTTCAAAGGAAGAAATTAAAGCTATATATAATCATATGAAAAAATGCTCCAAATCATTATTGATTAGAAAAGGAATTAAGGCTATATATAATCATATGAAAAAATGCTCCAAATCATTATTGATTAGAAAAATGTGAATTAAAACCACAATGAGGCATCATTTCATATCTATTAGATTAGTCAAGATGACAAAAAGGGAAAATGATCAATGTTGGAGAGGTTGTGGGAGTATTGGGACATTGATGCATTGCTGGTGGAGTTGTGAATGGATCCAACCTTTATGGGGAGCAGTATGACCCAAAGAGCAATAAACTGTTCTTAGCCTTTGACCCAGCAATTCCAATTCTAGGTCTATATCTGGAAGAAATTATAAAACATGGGAAAAGTCCCACATGTTCCAAAGAATTCATAGCAGTCCTTTTTGTAGTGGCAAAGAATTGGAAATTGAGGGGATACCTATCAATTGGAGAATGTTTAAACAAGTTATGGTACATGAATATTATGGAATACTGTTTTATAAGAAACCATAAATGGTCGGACTCTAGAGAAGCATGGAAAGACTTATAGGATCTGATGCTGAGCAAAGGGAGCAGAAAGAAAAAGAATGTACACATTAACAACAACACTGTGAGAGGAACAAAACTAATGGAAGTAGCTCCTCTCAGCAGTTCAGAGAGCTAGGACCACCTATTAGACCAGCTATGGACTATATTATCCCCATCCAGAGGAAGAAAAATAAAACAATACAAAACATACATACAAACAACAAAACTCTTCAGGATCTGATGAATACTTTATAAAAACTATCTCTTTTGTATCTCTTTCTTTTCATCCACATTCCTCATACTGAAAATAACTGTAAACATGTTTATCAAAATATGTTTGTACAGTGCTAACCTGACTGTTCACCACTGAGGGGAGGAAGGTTGGAAGGGAGGGTGGAAGGAAATTCTGTAACTTAAAAATATGTATGTGCATATGGATGAAAATAATAAATACATTTTTAAAAATGGAATCTTAAAAAAAATAAAGTGTTAACAGGGAAATGGTGGTAACTTCCCATTTGGAGGCTCATAGACCAATGATTGTACAGAATGATTCTGAACACAGACTACTTGCTGAGAGTCAGACTTTTTGGCAAGTCTTATACTATCTTGTATGGTAACCAAGGCTCTCCTCCTTTGGGTGATGGTTCTCTCTTTGTGTGTGTGTGTGTGTGTGTGTATGTGTGTGTGTGTGTGTGTGTGTGTGTATGTGTGTGTATGTGTGTGTGTGTGTGCGTATGTGTGTGCAGTGTGTGTACAGTGTGTCTTCTGCTCACCTTCTCGGAACTGTTTCCTTTTTTCTGTGTCTCCACAAGAACAGATTTCCTTTGTCAGGGACCCACTTGTTTGTTTGTCTTTCTTAATAAATTATTGGTGACTAGCTGACTAACCAAATGACTCTATGTAGGGATAAAAAAATGAACAATTCTGGAACTAGTCAGGTTGTCTAGGGCTAGGGTTCCTTCAATAGTCACCTTCTGCAATACTTTCCTTTTCCTTCTTCCCTCTAGCAGCTTCTAGTAATCTTCTCTAGCAATCTTCCAAGATTACTTCATATCTGCTTTACATACATTTTGTAAATACCTATATGTCTCTCCTGAGAGGATGTAAGTTCCTTGAGGGCAGAGATGCCTACAATTTGCTCTTTTGTATGCTCAGGGCCTAGCACAATATCCATCAATCCAAATATGTGTAAAACATGTATATTACATATGTGTGTATATACACTTTTGTACATATATTTATCATTTAATATATGCTTAATTCATTCTGATTGCTTATAAGTCTACTTCCCAACTTCTGTCTTCTTGGGTTAAACATGTATTCAACACTAGGAAGAACAATCTGAGGAGAAACTGAGCAGGTCATAATAAATTTCATTGCTCCCATCTTTGGAAAGGGCTATTCCCATTGCTTTCATGGAAAATTCTCTACTTAAATATTAGATCTTGGAAAAATGATATGTGGTTGAATTGTCCGAGTACATCCATCTGAGCAAATGAGGTTGCTTGGTGTTTCATAGAAAAAGACTGAACAATAATTTCATTTTATGTTGGTAAGCCTGGGGTTAGGCTAAAACTCTCCCATTATTGTCGGTAAAGCTAATGCTGATTACTGTCAAAAAAAATGAGTCTTCTTTTGTCCTTGGCTATGATAACCAGTACTCCCTGAGAACAGTTGGGCTTTTGCCCAGTGGCCCCTGGGGGAAAACAAGGACTTTATGTCATTTTGGGAGTGAGAACAATAATAGCTGGTCACCTAGGGAAGCTGCTTAGGAGACTGGCATCCTGGGTAATTGACCAGTTCGCAATATGGAGATTATCATATTCTAGTCACTGAAATCACTCCTTTGTTCAGGGAAAAAAAATGTACATTTGTTACATTTAGGAGCCATTAGATCCCAGTTTCAAAACCTTATTAACCTCAAAAGGGGTCAACTTTAGTCCCAGGCATGGTGTGGTATAATTACAGAAGTTTTAAGTCATTATTCTTCTCCCTTCCCCATAGATAGTAAACTGTGAAAACTGCCCTCCTAATGTCCAGTCTCCCAGTTAATAGGATGTTGTCCCTTCTCAGCAAGGCAACTGATGGGAAGTTAGTTTTCCTCAACTGGAAGAAGGGACTAGAGGCATCATGAGAAGTTCAAAGTCCAGTTTGAGGAACTTTGGGGCTCCACAGACAGAAGGACCCAGAAGTACAGACACTCCAGAGGTGAGCTGCTAGCCCAAATTGCCTATAATCATGGACAGCCGGAAACCTATCTGTCTTATTGATTTGTTTAAGGGATGATTGGCCTGGTCAGAATTTTGCTGTTTCTCTGATTATTCCTGTACCAATGCTTACTAGATTCTGATCAATCTATCTATCTCCTTTCAACTTCCTCCTGCTTCTCTGCCTTATCTCTGCCCTGAGAATTACATCTTACCTACAGGGGTCTCCTCTCTTGTAATTTATTACTTTTAGAATAGATTGTGCCCCTAGAAAGATAAGCTGATTTTTCATTCAGAGGGAGTGCTTGCTATAAAGGTTTGTTATAAAATATTAGAGGGGCACAATATATTCTAATTGGAGATGAGAAAGATCAAAACCCACCTATATCCTGGTCCTGTTTTTTTCTTTTCGTTATTGTTGTTCAATAATGACTGACTCTTTGCGATCCTGTGAGCCACAGCACATCAATATTGAGTATGGGGTTTTCTTGGCAAAGATACTGGAGTGATTTGCCATTTCCTTCTCCAGTTTCTTTTACATATGAGGAAACTGAGGCAAACAGGGTTAAATGACTTGCCCAGAGTCACACAGCTAGCAAGAGTCTGAGGTTAGAGTTGAACTCGGGTCTTTCTGACTGCTAGCCTGGAGCTCTATTCACTGTGTTACCTAATTGCCTTTTATTTTCACCTTTATATTATTTCACTTAGTGATCTCATCAGCTCCTTTAAGTTCAGTTACTGTCTCTATGAAGTTGATTCCCATATCTAAATATCTATTGCCCTAATTTCTCTCAAGAGCTCTAGCTCTGCATTATCATATTCCTTCTGGACAACTCAAATGAGATTGTAAATTCTTATCTTAAACTCAATATATCCAAAATAGAACTCATGATCTTTCTTCCCAAACCCTTCTCAACTTTCCTAATAATTGCCTGTCAACTAACCAAAGGCCTTAAATTTAACTGCAAGACTATGATCCTAAAGCCCTTTCCCATTCTGTCTCCCTCCTCTCAATGCTCTCAAACATGATGACCTTCCTAGAGAACATGAGTCAACATCTGTTCAGGGTTTTCCATGAGCCAGATACTGTGAGTTTCAGTTTAGACTTGAACACAAGTAACAGATGGTAGAGAACACTGGAACTCTGCTTCTCTTGTTTTGGATGCTATATATATTAATGAAAATTAAAATCATATAGGCTTTTTTTTGGTTGCCACTTTTACATTGTTGACTCATAGGATGCTCAGTCACGGAAAATCATCTCTTTACCCCTCCCTCTGGTGTGACCCACTACTTCCCCAACTACCCTCCGACCTTCTTAATGTGCATTTCTTCCATGAAAATCTGCTGGATCACTCTAATTAGTTTTTGTAACTTCGGGCTTTACCAAAACCCTCCTGTCTTTCCTATTCATTCAATACTCTTCCCACCCCACCTCTACCCTATACATCAATCTGCCTCTGTCCCTGTGGTTATAAATCTTTCTTTCCACTTCATCTTTGGCCCTTTAATAGAATGAAGAGAGAGAACAATTTTTTCAGTCTAAAAAGAAATTTCCACTTTCTGTACACTTTAGTCCCAGAGCAGTATTTTAGAGACAGGCAGTCTGTCGATTCAGTCTGCAGTCAGGGAAAATCATTCCTCTCGAACCTGGCATTTCCCTTTCCTCCCTAATATTTACAGGGCCAGGGATTAGGGCCAATTCACTGTTGGGTCAGTGTCTGGTCTCTGTGCTTGCTGTGGTGGCCTGTTCCCTCCTATTTGAAGGATTCAACCTCAACCTGAGCTCAGTTGGCTGTGTTGCCCCTTACTTTAAGTTCACAGGGGGCTTCGCAGTCTGTGGGCTCCTCAAATCAGGAGGTGGGGGAGGGCAGAAAGCCTTCCCATTTGCCCTGCTCTTCACCACTGTTCCCCTAGCCCCTGTTACTCCCTTTTTGAAGCAGAGCATCGTTTAGTCATGAGACATGCTTCAGAAACTGTCTGAGCCAAACTCAATAAGATCATAGCAATAGCCTGGAAATAGCAGGCTATCCTGGTCCTGTCCTGGTTCAGGTCTTGGAAGGGGGAATGTCCCAGTGGCCAGAGCCTGCTCTTTGGAGACATCTCCAAGCATGGGTCATGGTGGAGGAGAGGGAAAAGCAGGGCACTGCATTCTGAACCCTACTCTCATAGAATTTAGAACTAGTAGGGAGGGACCTTAGAGATAACAGAAACCCATACTCTAAAGAGCAGAAGGAAGCCCCAACACACACATACCTGAGTGACAATCCCTCTGCCACATTCCTTTCAAGTGATTGTGTAGTTTTCTCTAGAAGACTTCCTCTGGGAATCAGAAGCTCAATGTTTCCTGAGACAGTTCATACAGTTTTTGAATATTTCACATAATAGGAAGTTTTTCCTATACTGAGCCCCAATCTCCCTCTCTGACTTTTCCAATCTTCAGTCTTAGTTGTGTCCTTGGCAGCCAAGTCGAGCAAATAGAACTCCTCAGCTATCTCATGACAGCCCTTCAAATATTCAAAGTTGATTATCAATTCTCCCCCAAGTCTACTCTTCCAAGTGAAACATGCTCAGTTCACTAGACTGATTCTTAAGGGTTTTGGTCTTCAGTCCTTTAATTATTCAGACCTTCCTCCTGAGGATAGGCTTGAGTTTGTCAAAGACATTCTTAAAATGTGTTAACTTTGCATTAACTCTTTTTGCTCTTTTTGGCTGTCACACTGTTGACTCATGACAAGTTTTTATCTTGGGTCTGGAATTCAAATACAGATCTCTGATTCTAAATTCATTACGCATGCGCACACACACACACACACACACACACACACACACATGTCGCTATATAATGAAGAAGCTTGCTATTATTATACTAGATAGAGCAGAAGACCTAAAGTCAGGAAAAAACCAAATTCAAATCCTGCCTCACCTATTTACTAGTTGCGTGACCCTCTACAAGTCACCTAAACTTTTTTGTGCCTCAGTTTCCTCATCTGTAAAATGAGTATAATAATAGTACTTATCTTACAGCTTATTGTAACAATCAAATGAATGAGTATTTGTTATACACTTTGTAAACATGAAAGGACTAAATAAATGCCATCATCAACATCATCATTGTCATCTAAATGCTACCTTCATCATGATTATCGATATTATAGACAGGAATTTTTTTATTTTTTTATTTTTACAAGGCATTGGGGTTAATTGGCTTGCCCAAGGCCACACAACTAGGTAATTATTAAGTGTCTGGGGCTGGATTTGATCTCAGGTACTCCTGACTCCAGGGCCAGTGCTCTATCCACTGTGCCACCTTAGCCACCCCCCAGGATTTTTTAAAAATGATGTTTCCATGTAGTTTAAAATTTAACAAGGATTTTCTCAAAATTTTTCAATGAAAACTTACACATAATTTTATAACAGAAATTGTGATGAAATAAAAGTTATTAGAATCAATTTTTATTCTGTGTTAAAAACAGCAGAAATTTTCTCAAATTTTTTGGGAAAAATCACTATTTTATACCTGAGATTAAATATGATTAAAATATTTAATATATTTTCATGTATAGTTTTTCAATCTTAAGAGAATAATGGTAATAACTATGGATCTATTCATTTATAGCTAGGGGAAGAGGGAATTTGTGTTTACAATTGAAATAGGAAATAAGATATTTATTCATTTTATGGGGAAATTTGGTATTAAAATTTGTCAAGCAAAAATTTATAATGATGTCATAGAAAATATGCCCATAGGGAAATATATGAAAGTTATGAAGTTTATAAATAAATTTTAGATACAACAAACTTCACTATGTTGAGGCCTCATAGCAACAACTGACTGCTAATTAATTTGACTTAAATATGATTCTTAAAAAGTGACCCTTTTATAAGAAACTAGGAGATTGATACTGTCAAACTATCTCCATCTAAACCTTAGCTTTGATTTTTCTTTAATCAATACATATGGTGTTAGTATTCTCATTAAAGAAATTGGTTTGCTAGTTTGATTTTCAAAGGAAGTGTAAAAACTGTCAAAGCTGATGATTTCTGACACCTTCTCTGTAAATAAGAGGGCAACTTTTTTGGATAAAATGTAGTTTCAACCATATATCATCTCAAATTCTGAAAGTTTTTCAGCTATTGATATGAGGAAACAAAGAAAATAAATATTTTCTAAAAGTACTTAGGTAGCATTCAGTACACTGAGGAGGCTAGATAGAAGAAATACTAATGCTGAAGGAAAATGCATACCAAACATTTAAAGCTAACTTATTTTCTACTAAGGTCTTATTTTTACAAAAAGATGTATTTGGTTTTATGGCAAAGCTTTCTTAGATATCTCAGGATCATTTCTATGGAAACTTGGGATGCATGTTAGTGGCATAGTGGATCCAACCATTCTGGTGAGCAAAAATAGTGCCTTTTGGGGTCATTTTTCATTTAGAATCTCCCCTGAGATTATAGATTATATCCCATTTAGCCCATATATATATATTATTTGCATATAATAGCAGCTATGTAGATAGAGTACTGAATCTAGAGTTGAGAAGACATGAATTTCAAATATATCCTCAGGTACTACTTGTATGAATCTGAGCAAATCACTTAACCTTTTTCTACCCTATCTGTAAAATAGGGATAATAATAGCATCTACCTTACAGAGTGGTTGTGAGGATAAAATGAGATGTTTGTAAAATGCCTTGAAAACCTTAAAGTGCTCAGAAAATACTAAGTTTCATTAAAAATAATAATAATAATAATAATTAAATATTTTAATATAGATTTTGAATTACATGTAAAAACAAGTAACTTTTTAAAAATTTTGAATTCCAAATTCTATCCTTTTCTCCCTCCTCCACAGTCATTGAGATGGCAATTTGACATATGCTCTACATGTACAGTCAAGCAAAACATATTTCCATATTATCCATGTTGTAAAAGAAAACTCATAAAAAAGCCAAGAAAAATATGGTAATCTTCCATCTTCATCCCCATCAATTCTTTTTCTTATAAAGGATATCATTTTTCATTAGACCTTTGGAATTGTTTTACTGAGAATAGCTAAATTAGTCACAGTTGATCATTTTTCAATATAGCTGTTATGTATACAATGTTCTTCTTGTTCTTGTTCATTTCACTTTGCATCAGTTCATGTAAATCTTTCCAAGATTTTTTCTGAAATATGTGTTCATCATTTCTTATAGTATTCCATTATATTCATATACTACAACTTGTTCAATGATTCCCCAGTTGAGGGGCAGTTCCTGAATTCCAATTCTTTATCATCAGAAAAAGAGCTGCTATTAATATTTATATATATATATATATATATATATATATATATATATATATAAGACCTTTTCCTTTTCCTTTGATCTCTTCACGAATCAGAACATTCAGTGTTATTACTAGGTCAAAGGGTACACACAGCTTTATAGATCTTTGGGCACAGTTCCAAATTGCTCTTTAGAATGATTGGATTAGTCCACTACTCCACCAACTGTGTATCATTTCCCAATTTTTCCAAATCCCCTCTAACATTTGTCATTTTCCTTTTATATCTTATTAGTCAAGGTAGGTTGGTAGATATGAGTGGGTACTTCAGAATTGTTTAAATTTGCATCTCTCTAATCATTAGTGACTTAGAGCTTTTTTATGACTATAGATAATTTGATTTCTTTGTCTCAAAACAGCCTGTTCACATCCTTTGACAATTTGTCAATTGAGGAACAACTCACATCCTTACAAATTTGGTTGAGTTCTCAATATATTTGAAAAATAGGCCTTTATCAGACAAACATGATAAAAATGTTTTGTTTTTCTTCTAATATTGGCTGCCAATTGGGTCTCTTTGTGCAAGACTTTTTAATTTAATGTAATCAAAATTATCCATTTTATTTCCCACAAAGCTACCTTTTGTTTTGTCATAAGTTCTTCCTTTATTCATAGATCTGACAGGTAACATTTGAGGTTACCATAATTTGTATATAGTATTATTCTTTATGCATATCACATATCCATTTTGACATTTTTATTGAACATAGATGTGTATATGTTATCTCCTCCATTAGAAATAGGTCTCTTGGGTTTTCTTAGAATTAAATAATTTATTTTAAATTAGTCTATCCATGCTTCAGAGTCCCTTTATTGAATATAATTTTTTTTATTAAATTATGGTTAGGCAAGATGCATTCAATATTTCTACTCTTTTGTATTTGTTATTAGGCTGCAATTTTTGCAAAAGTACCAAACAGCTGAGAAATAGGTATGTCCACTTCTTTCCTATACAATATTCTGCAGAGGCCAATTCTAAAATTTTTTAGCTTTCTTGTTTATTTTTGTGGTTAGGTTTATAATGGTCTTAAAGGGATAAATTGAGATTTCTCATTATTATAGTTTTATTTTTCATTTTTTCCTATGACTCATTTAACTTTTCCTAATTAAAATTTCCCAACTAAATTCTTTAGATTCTGTGCCATTTAGTGCATAAATGTTTAACATTGAATGTTTTTATGTTCAGGCTTTTTATTCATTGTCTATATTGTACTAATATTTATTGAATGTGGTACCTTTCAGCAAAATTCAGTTTACCTGTTTATTTCTTTTAATTAGGTCTATTTTTGCTTTTTTGCTTTGAGAGAATGCTTTTTTTACATCACGTACAAAAATTAATAGCAGCCCTATTTGTGGTGGCAAAGAATTGGAAATTAAGTGAATGTCCTTCAACTGGGGAATGGCTTAACAAACTATGGTATATGTATGTCATGGAACACTATTGTTCTGTTGGAAACCAGGAGGGATGGGAATTCAGGGAAGCCTGGAAGGATTTGCATGAACTGATGCTGAGTGAGATGAGCAGAACCAGAAAACACTGTACACCCTAACAGTAACATGGGGGTGATGATCAACCTTGATGGGCTTGCTTATTTCATAAGTGCAACAACCAGGGACAATTTTGGGCTGTCTGCAATGGAGAATACCATCTGTATCCAGGGAAAGAAATGTGGACTTTGAACAAAGACCAAAAGACTATTACCTTCAAATTAGGGAAAAAACCCATTATCTTATTATGCAATTTTGCTATCTCATACTTTATTTTTCTTCCTTAAGGATATGATTTCTCTCTCATCACATTCAACTGAGATCAGTGTATACCATGGAAACAGTGTAAAGACTAAAAATGCCTTCTGTGAGGAGTAGTAGAGGGAAGCATGAATGGGGGAAAAATTGTAAATCTCAAAATAAATAAAATCTTTTTAAAAAAAGTGAGAATGCTTTTTAACTTCAGTTGAAGCAGAACAAATTCTGCTCATCCTCATTTTAACAATATATCTTTCTCTTTTAAGTGTATTTCTTGTAAATATTCTTGAATTCTTTCTAATCCATTCTATTATCCTTTTCCACTTTATGAGTTCATCCCATTCATATTCACTGTTATGACTAATTGTGTAATTCTCTCTAGCCTGTTCTTATATCTGTCCTTGATTTTTCCCCCTTATCCCATCTTTTCATGTTGCTTGTCCCTCCATACAACTGTCTGTTGTATAAACTCTTATATACTCCTTAATTGCTAGATTATTTTTTTCACTATTCTTCCTTCCTCTTTCACAGGGCTCTCCACTTACTTAAACTTCCAGGCTTCTTTTACAATCAGTAAAACATAACAGGATTATTTCCAGACTCTCTGTGCAATTAGACTCCCTCAAAATCCCAAGTAATGATAAGAGTTCTGAGGAGTCATCTCCCCACAGTGCCTTATAATTTCTCAATCATATTGTGCTGTTTTTATTATTGATTTTATTTCTCTTGAATCCTGTACTTGAATGCAAAAATTTCAATTCAGCTCTGGTAGTTTTATCAAGAATGCTTGTAAATTCTCTCTCATTTAATGCTGTTTTTCCCTTGAAGGAATTATCTTCGTTTGGCTAGGTAGATTATTGTTTATGAACCAAGAACTTGAAAAATTATATTAAATTCCCAATTTCTTTATAGTAGTGACTTAAATCTTGTGTTAGCCTATGGATTTATATTACTCTGTAGTACAGCTTGCAATATTTTTCTTAAGACTTAGGAGCTCTGGATTTTAGTTATAATACTTCTACAAGTCTTCATTTGAGGATTTCTTCTATTTAGTCAATATTAATTTTTGAGTTTATTTACCAAAATGTTATTTCTCCTTTTCACATCTTTCTTCCATAGTTCTCATTTTTAAAAATATTTTTAACTTTTCTGGGAGTTTCTGTTTGACCTGCATCTAATCTACATATTTCAATTTTTGCTTGTGGATGTTTTTAGGTAATTTTCTTCTGTGTATCTTAAGCTTCCTTTGTCAACACAAGCTCTTGATGCTTATGTTCTTTTTCATTTATTCATTTTTCTACCTGTCTTGACTTTGGATTTCATTAGTGTTGGGTTCCATGCATTGTGAGTGGGGGGGGAGTAGTGAGGTTGGCCTAAACTTGTCCTTTTATGACATTCTTTAGTTTTCATAGCTCTGGCTGAAGGTCTGCAAGTTTCCATGCTTCCAGAGAAGTCTATTCATTGCTCTCCTGGGCCAAACTCTGCAAGTTCCTGACCCAAGCTTAGGTATACTAGCTTGTACATGATTGCTTTTTGCAGACTATTCCAGATTAGGTCATTGTTAGCCTTGTGGGAGGTTTTGCAGACTTAGAACAATGGCCATTGGCTCTCCTTTGGCATGAGATCCCTCCCCTGATTATTCCACTGCAGTCTTAGATGCTGGGTAAAGGCTATAAATGAGTTTCTATTGCTTGGCTCAAGTTCAGAGTCATCTGGTTACATTTCCAGAATTTGCTCCTCACTCAGTATGCAACAAGGGTGGCTCACTCCCTTGGCTCAAGCTCAGTCACC
Organism: Macrotis lagotis; assembly: GCF_037893015.1. Classification (NCBI taxonomy): domain Eukaryota; kingdom Metazoa; phylum Chordata; class Mammalia; order Peramelemorphia; family Peramelidae; genus Macrotis; species Macrotis lagotis. The sequence continues at coordinate 173,899,312 of NC_133658.1, read as the reverse complement.
TGGGTACATTTTAAGAAAGTGTTCCTTGCTCAGTATGCAACAAGGGTGGCTCACTCTTTTTTCCAGTTTCCCTGGATGGATGATCAAGAATTAGATAATGGAAAACAGAGCTGCCAAGATGGTGCCTGTTCTTGCACCCAGCACTAGTTCAGGGAATCCTTGGGATTTCCTTCTGACCCAGCTTCCTGCTTTAGTGCTCCTTTTTGGTTCTCTTCATTTCCAGAGAATGCTTCCACAACTGCTACTGCCTCTGGTGGACCTAACTAGTTCCCACTCCAATATCTACAGACCTCTCTGTGTCTTCCAAAGTTGCATCAAATGGGAAAAAAAAAGATGATTCGCTGTAATTTTTTCCCCCTAGGCTTTCCTGATTAGGGAATCTTCTCACTCTGCCATCTTGACTCCATCTACTTTAAGGGACTTTCTTTATAGAGCTACCTTCTGCTACCTTGGGATATAGAGTAGGATAAGTCTTAAACTATCTTAAGCTAGTTTCTGAGGCTTGGAGGTCTGAATGTAGGCCCTAGTTTGCTAGTAGATTCCTTTTCCTATTGCTTGTAAGATCTGGTTGACTTGTGCAGCTATGAGAAAGAGTCACTCACTGAAATTTCTCATTTGGTTTCTTTTTTTTTTTGATCTGGTATAATTCCTATGTTTTTACTGGAATAGGTGTATGGGAGCTGGGTTGCCTGCAGACCTCCATTTAGGACACCACCTGGGTTGCCATTTACATTGTATTTTTTTATTAAAGGAGTAATACAATGAGGAAATACTAAAAGAAAACTTTTGTAGTTGTATTTGTGATGCAAGGGCCCAGTCAGCCAAGACCATAGATCTTAAACTTATTTTATTTTATTGGAAGAATGAGACAAAAGAAAACATATTGGAGTTTCATTTAGTTTTTCTGATCTCTTATTCTAATGATCACTGGGCCAATATTTTATTCAGATGTTGAACAATGCCTCAATTGATGAAGAGTCTGTTGGGAAGAGAACATGATATTATTAACTTCCAATTGGATTATCCATGGTCAATTCAACAAACATTTGTTATTCTTATAATGAAAACAGAATAGACATTACAAATCCTAATGGAAGAATCCAAAATTGGTGTATCTTCCTTGTTTCATAGACTGGGTTCCAGACTTGGTCCTGTCCTAGTGATCTGTTTTGATCCTTTTGTTTCCTGGAATATAAATTCTGATTAAATCAAAACAAATATCAATATAGAGTACAATGAAGTTATATCAGTAGACTATAAAATATAGCCAATGAAAGACTTCAAAGAAGAGAAATGAAAGATATTAATAGCTATATGTTGGAAAGATCAGATGGGCTGAACACATGAATGGAAGGGCTGACAAGTGGACAGTCTGAGTGCTCCTTTGGTACTAACCCCTATTGGTATCAGCAAAAAATGAGGATGGCCTCCAGCATGTTAAGTGGGTCCCTATCTGGTAAACTTGTACAAGGACTCAGGCAAGAGGTTTGCATAGGGAAGGGAAACATGGACAGTTAGTGATCAGCAGTATTGAACCTATGAGATCACAGCTACCAGTGATTGCTAATAGTTTCTATGTCCATTATAATCAATGTCCCCAGTGCAGAAACTTTTATAAAGTAGGCACATAATAATTTGGATTTAATTTATGATGGCATCTGAACTCCCAAATCGGATAACTCTCTATCAAGACAGATCAGCAGCTGCACTGTAACTTTTAATGTTGTTAGGTGGGTGCTTGAGGCATTGAAAAGTTAAGTGATTTACCAAGTCTCATATAATGCTTGTCCTTCATTTTTGAAGAAGACCACAACATCAGGGAGATAATACCATGACTAATATGTGAATTGGATTTGGGGGGCGGCAGGGCTGGGCTAAGTCACCAGCCTCACTTTCTCCTTCAGAGCCATCTGGGTCCAGTGGCCAGATATGGATCAGGAGGACTGGAGATGGTTCCAGATGCAAGGAAGTCAAGGTTAAATGACTTGCCTATGGTCACACAGCTGATAAGTGCTAAGCATCTGAGATTGGATTTGAACTCCTGACCGCTTGAATCCAAGGTCAGTGCTCTAGATAAGTCTTCCTGCTCTATGTTATTAATTAGTATTATTTTCAATTCAGCTAGTATTATTTTCAATTCAATTCAGTAAACATTAATCAGATACTATATGAAAGGCACTCTGCAAATTGGGAATACAGGAAAGAAAAAGAAAGTCTGACCTCAAGTAGCTTATAATTTAAAAGGGAAGGACAACACACAAAAGGATGCCAGAAAGGAGGGGGAGAAGATCTTGTTCAGTGGAGATGAAAGCAGGCAGAGTTGCAGAGCGAGAGTGGAGTTGAAAATCCAATTTCTGCCCTTTATAAAGGAAAGCTTCAGGAAGAGTCTGGTACTTTACTCTCTAGTCTTCCTATCAGAAGCAAAAGGAAACTGAGTGAGGTGGTACTGAAGGTGGGGAAGAGGTTAAAAATGATCAGTTTATGCTGAGAGGACACTCTTATTCCTCTGAGCTGATACCAGAAAAAGTTGATTCATTATTAAGAAATGATAGTTAGCAAATATATAAAGCATCAAAGTTTACAAGGACTTTACATATAACATCTCATTTGATCTTCACAATAACCCTGGGAGGAAGGTACCATTATCACATTCCCTTCCCTCCTTTTTTCAGCTGCAGAAATTTGAGGTAGAGAGTTAAATGACTTTTTAGTTAATATCAGAGGCAAGCTGCCTCTAATTAAATATTTAATTGAATCATAAAAGGTAGAAAAGTTGATTAGAAAATCTAATCCAACAGAATTCTAATCTTTGAGATCAGAATTATCTATTTTTTTTAGAATTCTAAAAGGATAGAAATTAGCAATAGATTAGAAATTACAACTTTGTTTACTAGCTGTATACCTTTGAATACATTATATCACCCCGGACCTTAGTTTCCTTCTATATAAAATTAAAAGTATCTGCTCAGACAAGCTAAAGTCCTTTCCAGGACAAAGATTTTACAATTTTATGCATACAAAGCAGTTGTAACATCCTTGAAATCTTGTAAAGGATAAATGCAGTGGAACCTATTTCTCTTCTTTGGGCTGTTAACATGGGGCAACAACAAACATCCTAAAGATTTTCGATGCTTCAACAAGTATTTGATTTTTTTTTGCTTGGGTTTTTTTTTTTTTTTTTTTTTAGGTTTTGCAAGGCAAACAGGGTTAAGTGGCTTGCCCAAGGCCACACAGCTAGGGAATTATTAAATGTCTGAAGTCGGATTTGAACTCAGGTACTCCTGACTCCAGGGCCGGTGCTCTATCCACTGCGCCACCTAGCCGCCCCTAAAAAGTATTTGTTAAATGCTTACTATGTAATAGTTTCTCTGCTAGGTTTGAGGGATAAAAATGCAAAAAAAAAAAAAATTCCTCCTCTCAATAAACTTACAATCTATTGGGAGCATGTAATACGTACATTAAGACTAAAGTTGAACCTGTATCAAGTTTATTGATCCTATTTACAACTAATTGATTTTGTCCTATAACTACTTTTGTCTGGCAATACTTGAATAATAATTTTCTGAATATAGTTCAGAATTCAGCTGACTCATAATGAATTAATTTTACAAATCCAGCTCTTCTGCTAATCACTTATCTATTTTTTGTCACCAGGAATTTTGCTAATCTTGAGAAAAGGGTGTAAACACAGAGAGAACTGGGCCTGATAACTTTACTTCACTAAGCTATACTTCAAGTCCCTCTGGTTTACTGTTCAAAAATCTAGGCTACTCTCTTGCACTTAAATTCAAATAAAGAGTAATTTTTAATTCTCTTGAGAGAAGAAGGGGAATGGGGAGTAAGGAAGTTGTTGTTAACCCCCATTACCAAAATTCCAACCAATTATGTTGATCTCTGTGCCTCAGCTCTGTAATCAATTATGTTGCCCTCAATCTTATGAAGTCATATACTGTTTTTTGTTCTATATTCCCCCAAACCCATAAAAGGACCCTGTGCTTTTGCTTAGGGTCTTTGACATTAATGAAGGTAAATTTTGCCTCTGTTAATGAATGCTATCTTCCTCAGAGATTTGCCTCAATTTACTCTTTTGCTAAAACTGCAAACACAATAACATAGTATTAAGTATGACATGCATAAAAATTGAATGCGAAAGTAAAGGAAGTATGATTAGTGATGAACAAAAAAGGTTACAAAAACCTTCCTATAGGAAACTTCTCCTAACAAGAGATTTAAAAGTAGTTACAGGTTCTAATAGATAAGAGATGAGGAGAAAGAAGGTTCCAAGGCAGGAGAATAGCCTGTACAGTCATGGAGATGGGATATGGAATTTCAAATAAGAGGAACAACAAATAGGCTGGTTTGTATGGAAGACAAAATCCAGGAAGGGACTTGTGGAAGAAAAATCTGGAATGGTAGGCTAAAGTCAAATTATATAAATGGTTCTAAATTCAAACAAAAACAAAGAAATTAATATTTTATCTTAGTGGCAATAAGAACCACTGGAAATTTTAGAGCACAACTCATTAGCATACAGATGCAAAGTTATGGAGCTGAGGTTCTTTTTTAGTAACTAGAAGTAGCAGAGAGGTCTTACAGTGGATGGAGTGCCAGTCCTCAGTTCAGGAGGACCTGAGTTTAAATCCGACCTCAGATACTTACTATCTGTGTGACCTTGGTAAGTCACTTAATCCTATCTTATATCCAGGGCCATCTCGAGTCATCCTGATTCTTCTCTGGTCACTGGATCCAGATGCTCCAGAGAAGAAAGTAAAGTTGATGACTGTACAACGGCCCCTCAGTCAAATCCAATTCATGGTATGTCCTCCCTAATGTCTTGGTCTTCTTCCTTTCATCAAGAAGGAAGGACAAACATCATCAGTTGTCCTCAGGAGACCAATGTCCCAGGCACAGTATAGTAGAAAGTGTATCAAAAAGTGGAGTCAGAAAACTTGGCTCCAATAACTACCTCGCCGTTTTATCACCTATAAAATGAAAATTATTACTTGCATTCTCTTACCTCACAGGGTTATTGTTAAGAAATTTCTGATAATATACACATGCCCTATAAACAGCACCAGCAAAATGAAGACAGTGTTTCTGTGTGGAAAGCATAAGGAAATGAATGAATGGATGAATGAAAAAGCCTTTAGTGCTTCCTAGGTATCAAACAATATACTAAGCACTAGGGAAGGGGAAGGGAAAGAAGACAGCCTCTGCTCTCAAGGAGTTCACATTCTAATTGGGGAAGATAAGAGATATAAAAGAATTGAACTGTATAATGCATGGCAAGACCCAGGAGTCCTTATGATCCATCAGTGACCAGATGGGCAGATGGAGGGCAGTCCTCCACTTCCCTGGAAGGAATACCTACACTGTGAATAGTAAAGCACTTGGATAAGTAGGACAGCAGGGCCAGGAGAGCTGAAAGGCAAGGGATGATGGCGGTGGCCTCCAATTTTTTTCAATCCCACCTGCTTAAATAGGTAGCAAATGCTGTTTTTTTTTTTAAATAAAGGAGGTGATGTACAGTCTATGCAAAAGACCCAGTATGTGTTATGGAGTTCCTCAGTTAAGTGTTCTCCATACTAAAAATAGTTCATGTATTATTTTGAACACTGAATTTATCACCTTATTAAAAGATTAAACAAGGCTTTTTCACTTACCTGTAGAGGATAAAGATACACTATTAAAAATGAATTGTAGATCCTATTCTTGCTTGAGGTAAGGGTTTTTGTTTTTGTTTAGAAGTTAATTTTTTATACACTACATATTTAGGATTTTAAAAAACCCGAACAAATTAGACACATAAGCCCATTTATGACAACACCCAGGTACAGTTCCCCCTCCCCTCTTTTTGTGGGCATTATCACTTTTAATGTTATATAGGCTTACACCCTATACTGCATTACTGAAGAGTAAAGCAAAAGTATTTCTGAAATCAGTTGATACCATTTAGAAAGGAGTGGTGTCATAAAAAAAATGCTCTTTGTGATCCACTTTTCCTACACTTCTCTTATCAGTAATAGACTGCTCTTTTGGAGAGTTAGCTAATGGAGAAGAACTGAGCTGAAGGATAGTTACCCAACCTTTTAGTTGTGCTTGCTGGAGTCACTCATGGATACAATTAGATATAGTTACACTATAGGATTATTATATGAACATTTTTGAAATTGTTTATTAACTTAATCTCACATAAAGATGCATAAAAAAATGAGAAAAAATAATGGTCAAATAAATCATAGGAGATATGGAAATGTGCTCTGCATCTAAACCACCATTACTTTTGTTTATTTTCTTCCTCCCAATTGAAGCTACAGTGAAATGGCACTCTCAAATGCCTAACACTTTGCCTTGGATGATGCCACATAATCATCCTGTTAAAACTAAGTAGGTTAGGCTTTTTTTCTCATTGCTTAGTGGCTTCCATTTTGCTGCATTCCATTTCTATGGCAACCTGTACCTTCCCACCCCTTTCCCCAAATCAGTAGAGATGGGAGGGTTTGACTTTTTAATTCGCTTACCAATTCACTATCCCAGTTTGCATAGTGGCCCTTCCAAATCTTTTCATCCTTCTTCAAACCTACCATGATTCCCCTTTCTGACCCCTCAGCTGAGAAGCTTTGTCTCACATTTACCAAAAAACCAAACAATAACAAAATTCACCACAAGGTCTCTCTTCTCCAACAGATCTAGCCTCCTCTTTCACTCTTGTGGTGACTTAATTAAAATTTCTTCTCATTTACTCGCTCATTTCATATAACCTGAAAATATACCACATCTTTCCCATCCTGAAAAAAAACTCTCATTTGATTCTTCCCTTTCTGCTATCATCACTTAACTCTTCAGCTCTTTGTAGTTAAACTCTTTCAAAAGGTCATCTATAAGAGATGACTCTACTTTCTCCCCTCCCACTCTTGCTCAGTCTGACTTCTGACCCAATCATTCCACTAAAACTATTCTCTTCAAAGTCACTAATGATCTTAGTTGCCAAATTCAATGAGCTTTTCTCAAATCTTATTCTCCTTGACTTCTCTGCAGCTTTAGACTGTTCAGTCTCTCCTTGATATTCTCTTCTATCTAGGTTTTCAGGACACTACGCTCTCCTTGTTTTCATGCTACCTCTATCAGATTGCTCCTTCTGTGTTCTTTTCTGGATCTTCATCAAGACCATGTCCTCTAAACCTTAGGTGTTGGTGCTAGGTGCTCATCTCTTCTCCCTCTATACTATTTCCTCTGGTGAGCTCCTCAGTTTCCACAGATTTAATTTGCTGATGACTCTCAAACTAATCTATCCTGCCCAAACTAATTCTCTACTGATGTCCAATCTCATCTTCACAACTGCCTTTCAGAAATCTCAAACTCTGTAGTAGACATTTTAAACTATGTCCAAAATGAATCTCATAATTTTTCCCCTAAAGAGTTTCCTAGCTCCTACCTTCCCTAGTACTATAACCATTCTCCTAGTCCCTTTGCAAAGAAAAAAGTATCTTGGATTCCTCATGATCTCTCACCACCCCATATCCCACCATTGCATAACATTTCCAAAGTGTGTCGATTTTATCTTTGCAACATGTCTTAAATACACACTATTCTCTCTTATGATACTGCCACCATTTTAATGCAGGACTTCATCATCTCACAACAGGACTCATCTACTGGTGAATCTGCCTACCTCAAGTCTCTTTGGGCTAAATCTGAAACAAAACTGGTATGTCACTTGTTCATGACTAAACTTCTTTATCTTGGGGACCCAGGCCTTTCACATATAAATTAGTAGGTATCTTTTGCCAAGCCAGGACCAGGACACTTGTAGGCCTCCCCTTCAAAAGGTGACTACTTAACAGAAGTACTGCTATGCCCTTCAAATAGATTTGGCTACATATCGCTATGAGCAGAGGCAAAGGGCCTCCTACCCAATAGGATAATTTTTAATCAATCAATTAATAAACATCTCTTAAGTGCCTGTTATGTGTGAGACTGAGGATACAAAAAAGAAGCAAAAGACATTATTCCAGGCTTGAGATGGCCATAGAAAACATCCAGAGCCAAGAGATGAAGTTTCCTGTTCATGGAACAACCAGGAGTCCAGGTCACTGGATGGAAGAGCATGTGATGGGGGAGGGGAGGGAAGGTTGGGGAGGAGATGCAAGAAAACAAGAAAAGTAGGAGCGAACTATGTTATGAAGGGCTTTGAATGCCAAAGAGAATATGTTATATTGGTCTAAGAGGTAAATAGCTACAAATTTATTGAAGAACATATGTGTGTATGTATTTGACACATTTGGATTTGTACTTTAGTTGCCGAAAATAATCTATGTGAGTTTTTTTTATACACGATGTCCCTTCATCTATACATCAAAATCATTCAAAATTCCTTGAACTATATATAAGAAATAATCCTGCTGAGTGATTATTTTTCTTCATAAATACAGATAAGGCATGAAAGGGGGTAAATGCTTGTCAAAAATGTTTGTCCCTGTAATGAAAGAACTCCAGAGTAATGTCCAAATTGAAGATATTTTCCCTTGTGGAGGGAAAATGCTGAATATGCTCAAGATTGCAGATGACATTGTACTAATTGCACCAAGTCCTGAAACGCTGCAGAACTTTCTAGAAGGCATCACTCAAAGGAGTTTGGTTTGATCACCTAAACAGGAAAGACTAAGAATGCTTATTTTCCTGATTATAACATACATTTAGATATATATCCTACAGAACTTCTCCATCCATATGAATAACTGAATAAATTAATAAAAATATGTATTTATTCTGTATTATCATTTGTTTTTATATGTGTGTATCAAGCACTATTCTATGCACTGGGAATACAAATATAAAACTGAAGACAGTGTCTGTCCTCAAAGGGCTCACATTCTAATGGGGGGGGGGCAAACATATTTAAAGAAGTGGTGATAAGGGAAGAGTATTTTGGTTTGAAATTTTGTAGGGATATTGAATGTGGTCAAGGGGAGTAGTCCCATCTCTTCAAGTAGCAGTGAAACAATAATATTGATTTGATTATAGTTCTATAACTAAAAAGTGATTAAGCTTGGGAATACATATTAGCTGTCCAGAAAATGGCAGAGGAGTAAAACGAGGTATAGTTGGAGTTTGCCTAGATATATAATAGGTCACATCGAGTATCAGGACTGGGGCTAAAATGGATAAGTCCTTCAGGGAATCATGTCCAATCTTGGTGGCAAGGTGGCAGGTAGGAAAAGAACTGTACATACATCTAGTTTAATAAATATGGACCAGTTGGGTTCAGAGTTCAATAGGAGGAGGGAGTGCAAAGCTCCAGTGATGAACTAAATTTCCCATAAAAAAAAGCAAAGGTTTATTCTTTTAATAACAATATTCTGCTATGTTGTCAGATGACATGGAAGACAACATTCTTTAATGAATTAGTAGAATGGGGCATGGTAAAAATGAATAGACTGCAATATACAGTTATGAGGAAAACATGGTTATGAGAATATAAGAGGAATGTCAAAGACTATTGATGACTAATCATCAAGGAATTATAAATTAGGAGATGGGCTGATCAAATGATGAGGGTGACAGACTGGTGATCAATTCTCCACTGGTTCCCTCATGTTAGGAGGAATTAAGAAATGTCAGGGGATTGAAAACACTCTTCATCAAAAAAAAATTCTCAGAGGAAAACTTGGAAAAGAGTCAAATAAGATGGCCAGGTTCAGATGGGTTGTGATTCACAGCATTGTTGGGAAAAACTTCCAAATAGATGAAGTCAAAAATTCATGTGAATATGAGTATTTTGACTAAAGACTAAGAATTATGCACTCTTCTTCATGGTGTTTAATTATTTTCCTCACAAACTTTTTGCCTCTTTAAAAAAACAAAACAAAACAAAACTTGTCTTGAATATGTGCAGAAGAACAGGGTCATTGAACATTTATTAAATTGTTGGTCAAATACTATGATAGAATTTGGGAGTTCAAAGTTCAAAAAGTTCCAGCACTGAGCTATATTCTATTGAGGGAAACAATATGCATCCTATATAGAAATATAAAATGTGAATAAAATAAAAACAGGTTAATTTGAGGGTCATTGAGGTGAGGAAGAAAGGCCTCATCTCATGAAGGAGGAGGTATTACTTGGATAGAACTCTGAAGGAAGCTAGGGAGCCTAAGAGATGTACCAAGGAAGAGATACCATTAAGTGAACTGCCAGGTAGGACAGAAGTAGGGCAGTTTGGTTGAACTGTAGTTTGTGATCAGGAGAACCTAGAATAGGAGACTACAGTCCCCTTACTGCCAAACAGAGGAGTCTGTATTTATCCCAGAAGTAATAGGGAGACACTAGAGTTTTATGAGCTGGGGAATTTCCTGGGTAGATGTATTCATTCATCTGTCAGTTCTATAGAAGGTAGATTGGATTAGGGTGAGCCTTGAGGCAGAGGTGCCAGCTCTCACAAGAAGCAAAGATCTTGGTTGATAGCATGAAGGGGTAATAAAATCATCTGAGAATATACAAAATAATTTTAAAATGAATTAAATTCCTTCATAAATATCTGAGAAAGAGCCATTATTTATCATGTAGGTTATATTTATTATTTTTATATTTTTTATGCAGGTGGAGAGAAGACAGGGCATGATTTAACTTGCAGTTTATTTCAAACTCTTATTGTATATTATTGGGCACATATAGGATATAACATTGGGCAGGGGGAAAATAATGAGGAGAAAGGACTGAATGTAGTTAGTGGGATTGAAATTTATCAGTATCTGCTCAGCAGAGCTAGAATGCCAAAATTTCTGCATGTTTTGGAATAATTCAGGTGGCAGCTCCCTCTCCAGCCCAGATGATAACAAGACTACTTCAGGCCTCTTCTTTGTATTTCATGTTTCTAAACTACATCATTTTAGGATGGTCATGCTTCTGTCCCAATGTGAACCATTTGTTTGTAGTTCTAGATTTAAATAGAGTTCACTATCTGCTTCAGGGTGTTGAACCTCCTGACATTAGAACCTCCTTCCCAGCATGAAGGAAGGACATTTCACCTAAGGCCTTAAGAGTGATGAGGTGACCCTGTGAAAGCTAACCATAAATTCTAAATAACTTGAATTTTAAGTAACATCTGTGATCTGACTGCATATAACTTTTTTATCCTAGAAGTAATAGGGAGACACCAGTGGTTATGGGGAGTGGCATGGTCAAATGTATATTTTAGCCAACAGCTGAACAAATTAATCTTCATGGTGTTGTCACAGAACCTTCTATGGATTTAAGAAATATGCACGAGAGATATGTGGTTTGAGGAGACCTTTTATTGCCTCCTTTTCTTCTAATAAGTCAAATACTTTTCTGAAATCAACAATGGGCTTAGAGGGATAGTCTAAATCTTTTCATCTCTCAAATCATTTTGTGACTCTGAAGATATTGTCTATTATAGAAAATATTATTTGAAAGCATCAGTTCCAATCTGTATTCATTACTTTATGAAAGAATGGGAAAAGAAATGTTTTGGGCTTTATAAGACCTGGGTTTGAATCTTGCCTCTGGGCACTCCTCACCTGAGTGAGCTTAGGTATGGTACTTTATCTTGCTAGGTTTCATTATCTCATCTGCAAAAATGAGGAGGAATTGAATAGAAGTCTAATATACTTTTCAGTTCTAAGTCTATACTCCCACAGTGTTTCCATAAAGATTACAGAAAGGAGAATGCAGGCCTATTTTGTCTTCCTGGTTGTTTGTGTGTGTGTGTTGGGGGGGGGGGGATCAAGGAGGATATTTAATACCTTTTTTCATTCTTTGGATTCTTCCCTTTTAAGCTATTTGGAAAAATGAAATTGAGTTCCTAAAAGACAATATTCCTTTCTAATACGAATTTCTTTTATGTCTACTAGGGATGGTCTTCATGTTTTGCCAGTTTCATCTTCTTAGATGCCATTACTTTTCCATATTGGTTATTATGAAGTAGTAGGGTCCAAATGTGGTGGTTTCAATATTGCTGACCAAGCTCCTTTCAGCATCTCTCTTGTGTTCTATCTGTATGAAGGTATACCATGTTATTGATCTGGATTTAGGCTTCATAGACCCCCTTCCACTCCATAAAGATGACTTAATCTGTATCTTGCTCATGAATGTAATCCTAAAATGTCAGAGCTAGAAGATATCTTAGAGATTGTCTATTGCAGTTCTTCATTTCACATACAGGAAAAAGAAAAATAATGGGGTACAGTGCATAATGGAGTCATGGTTTTAAAATGGGAAAGAATCCCTTCTCATATGCTCAGACAAAGGGTAATCTATAACAAGATACATGCACTCCATTTCCTCATTAGCGATATGAGGGTAATGACAGCTATGATTTACCTCATATGTTGTGAGGATCACATGAAATAATATATAAATGCTTGTTGTCCTTAGTGTTAATAATGATCTGAGACCTAAGGAAGTGAAGTGACTTCTCTATGGTATACACAGAAAGTTATCAACCATGCTTGACCTTGAAACCTAAGGTTTCTGACTCCAACTTGACTACTGGAAATGGCAACTGCAACTGGAAGATTTATTTAGCCTTTCCAGGAACATGCCCACTTAACTAAAGAGGTGAGACCTCCTTACTCCTTTAAAGGGCAGGTAACATAGATTATCTAGTCACTTAGAAGAAAAGCATTTGGTTTGGTCAGCAAATGAGAGATCATCTTTAGAGTTCCAACTGACACATAATTATTATCTCTCCAGTTTCTCTCCTTTAATTTTTTTTTGTTTAAATTCTGTAACAGTAACCCCTCCCCCTCATCCCCACCAAGCTTGTAGTCCAAACTGATTGCAAGCAATGGAAAGTAGGCTCCTTATCTGAAATAGTAAAAGCTTCATTCACTTCCATCAATCTGCATTTTTATAGTTAGCCTATGTGATGGTGGATTTTTCTTAGTGAGAAAAGCACCATCCACAAACATGTTTCAGCATGGGCATATTCAAGGTGTCTGAATGTGGCCATGTATTGTTATTTGCTCATTTGTGACTGTAATCAATGCCACTATTAAGGTTTCCAGAAATACACAACGATAAATTATAAATTCTATCTATTTTCTAACTCTAGTAGTTAACATTTTAAAGAGTAGTAAAAATGATGATGTCATAAACTGTGAAATGAACTTAGCTAGAGCACAGATAGTTCCATAATTTCATTTAATATTGATAGCAGCTCAATTTCAATTTTGCATGAAGCAAATATCTTTGTGATGCCCCTTAGTAATTTTGCATGAGTGTTCATACATTTTGATACAACTGATCAATAAGAATGTCTATATATATAATATATATATATAAATCTGTGGATGGAAATATATACAATTTGCATATACATATTTTCTTTCTACTTACATTCTTACATTTCTTTCTCATACACCACAAAGCAGATATAACACTGTGTATATATACACACACACATGTGCAATTCTACATAAGTCCTGAGTAATTTAAGTATTATTTAGTAAAACACTGTAAATTCTAAGATTTAAACTGAAGCACTTATAGAGAATGTAGCATAAACATGAATAACGTATTCTTTAAAAATATATGACTTGCTATGCACTCATGTTATGCTTTACTGAGAAAGCAGAGAGTACATTTAAGATATATTCTAAGAAATTAGAAAACAGACATTTTTGACTTAACAAGGTCAAATGAAGATCCAATTTGCATGTGTTTCATATATATATCCATATCAAGTTATGCAGCTTACATTACATCCAAATAGTCAAGCATGGAAGACTTGAGACATGATTTACCTTAAAATTATCTTGCAGAACATGAAATTCTTTGTAAACATTAACTTTTGGGTAGATACAAAAGCTGTCAGTCCGAGATGAAACAAACAATAAAATCATGAAATTAAAAATGTCTTTCTTGGGAAGAAATGCTAATATGATCCAATGAAAGTGGATGTGTAGATAAATCTTAGTCAAAAAGGAAATCAGACATTACCAGGTTTTGTAAAATGGTAAGCCAGATTTGAAGGGTAAAAGCCAAAGTGATGCAAACTTGCCGTATGGAAATGAATTGTCTGAGCGATAGGAAGGAGCCATATTCACCTGGGGGTTGAACAGAGACTGCAGTTTGCCATGGAAACCACAGGTAGAAACAAATGAATGGTACAACATTCTATTCCCAAGCACAGGCACTAAGTAGGAAAAACATTAAAAGATAAAGGAAGGAATTGTTGCATATCTGTTTTCAGTTGCGCAGAGTTAGGCTGAGATCTTTGCTTGAGAGTTTTATTTGCATTTCTGGAGGAATCTTGCTAAAGGAAGGCACTGCATTGGCTGCTGGACTCTTGAGCTCTAGCCGGTTCCGTGGCTGCTGTAGTCAAACACGCCTTTTTTAAAGAATGGAGAGAACTCACAGATGGTATGCTTTGACAGTGTCAAGCCCACTTTGTCGAGGTGTAATGGGGATGTTGTGGATTGAAGCATCATATTGAAAAAGTTCCTGAGGTATTGCTGTAGAGAAAAGACATTTTGAAACATGTTCAGGCAACATAAATCCATTCGATGGGCTTATAGTGAAGATAAGCTGTGGGGGGGGGAAGAAATCTTTGCAACAGCAGACAATTCCTATGAATTAAATATAGTGTAAACAATGAGACTATATGGAGAAGGGGTCTAAAACACTTCAGCTCAGAAGGAGTAGTATATGACTTGTTTGGAAGGGAGAAGAATTGAGACTAGACCCATCTGGCCCACTAGAACCTGCTGTAACCTTCGTGGACCTCAGCTATCTCAGTTTATCACTGAGGTCCCTTCCACCACTCACCCTATGAATCTATAAATATTTGTTATGAAAATGTGACTTTCTTTTCTATCGTGTAGTAGGTAACAGAATATTAAGTCACTGATAGTACACTTCCATACATTTTTACCTTAATAAGAAGTGATACAGTGAATTGGAAAAAGCAGAGAATTTTCATTGGAGGAACTGAATTCATGACACATTTCTTCTAATTGTTTTTTGGTGACCTTAGACAAGTCACTTCTGTGTCTATGGGGCTCAGTTTTCTTATCAGAGTTGGACTAGATGCTCTCTAAGGACAATTCCCACTCTCAGGTTAAGATATAATTGGGAATTGAGATAGCTGAGTGCTAATCACAACTCTGATACTAATCACCTATTTGGCTTTTGAAGTCCTTCTCTTTAGGTCAATTCATTTGTAAAATGAAATGGCTTAGATTTGGCTATAGTCAAACTGCATTCTGGCTTTTAGTGTGCTATGAATCAAACCATAAGCATTTAGTAAGTACTATACTTTGGAGTGGCTATGTGGAAGTTGGATTAGAGTAAGTAGAGACTCAAAGTGGGGAGATCAAAAAGAATGTTGCCACAGGCCAGACTAGAGAGTCAGTACTAGGGATGTGGTCAAGCAAGTATGGGGGCAGCTAAGTGGTACACTAGACAGAGTGGGGGACCTGGAGGCAGGAAGACTCCTCTTCTCAAGTTCAAATTCAGCCTTGACCCTTACTAGTTGTGTGACCCTGGCAAACCATGTGACTCTGTTTGTCTCAATTTCCTCATCTGTAAAATGAATTAGAGAAGGAAATGTCAAACCACTACAGTGTCTTGGGTAAATAAACTCCAAATAGGGGTCACAGAGAGCCAGACAATTGAAAAAAGACTTAACAACAAGCAAGCCCAGGTAGGTGGGCAGATATGAGCGGCCTGAGATTGTGTAGAGGATAGAAAAACAAAAGAATGATAGTCTGTCTTCCAGGAGATTTCCATCTCATTAGAGGAGATGACAAATTTAGGAGAGTGGTGGTCAGGGAGGGGGTTTTGGGATGGAAAGTCAAAGGATGGAGAATGTGATAGTAGAAGGAGCAGGGATTAAGCTTTTCAGCGATACCACATCAAGAGACTGGTGGGTATTGGGAGTCAAAGGCAGGTTAAAAAATGACCTGCCTGAAAGAGCCTGGTATTGGACTGGCTAGATGCAGAGGGGTCTTCCCCATCATGATCAGTTGGCCCCTGGCTGCTGCTGCTGCTGAAAGCACCTAATGTCTATATAGTACTTTAAGAGGTTTGCAAAGTATTTTATGTCATCTTATCCTCCTCATCCTGGGAGCCAGATGCTATTGTTATCTCCATTTAACACATGAGGAAACTGAGGTAGGCAACCATTTAAAGGACTTCCTAAGGGTAACCTAGCTAGTTAATGTCTGCAGTCAAATTTGAACTCAGGTCTTCATAGTCTGTCTGTCTGTCTGTCTGTCTGTCTCTCTCTCTCCCCCCCTTTTTAATTTGCAAGGCAATGGGGTTAAGTGGCTTGCCCAAGGCCACACAGCTAGGTAATTATTAAGTGTCTGAGGCTGGATTTGAACTCAGGTACTCCTGACTCCAGGGACAGTGCTCCTAGCCGCCTAGCCACTCCCCTTCATAGTCTCTTCATAGCTCTATTCAGAGCTCCACCTGGAGTTCCAAAATTCCTGTAGATTTGGTGGGAAGATGCACATAGCAATGTGTGGAAGGAGAAACAGCCAACAGCCTTGGGTAGGACCATCCAACCAGACCCTCAGTGTGTTACTAAAAGAAAGTTATTGAGGGGGAACAAAAGGAAACTGATCCACTGTAACCTTGCTAAAAAAGTGAAAAAATGCTCTACTGACACTTTTCCTTTATATTGACTATTTAATGGAAACAGGACTTAAAGAAAAATAATCGATCTGCTGCTAATTAGCACCTTTTTCATCCTAAGTGATTAGTGTCTGTTTGGGAATCCATCAAGTAAACTACGGGAAAGGAAATATTGATGACAAGAGATCCAATACCACAGAGCTAATATTTACATACCATTTTACAAGCTGTATAATTAGCAACAGAAAGACATCCTGAGTAACCAAAATTACCGCTATAAACCCTGTTTGTTTGTTTTGAATGTTTGTTTCAGTGTTACAAATACAGCTTAGACTTTAATAACCTAAGCATCTGGAACATTGCCCTAAGACGATGTGGATGACACCAGATGTTGATGCTTTGCAAAGCAGCAAAAGGGGGTAGGTGTGCAAGCTCAAGGCAGCTTCTATGTCAGGTCAGGATTTTTTATGTTAATATGGAGAGTAGATTAAAAGCATCTTTTCTACATTTTCTGAGTGTGAATAAGTGAAATAACTAAATTTACAACATATCCAGAAATGGTCGAATATAAATATGGGTTCATGGCACAAAAACATCTGACTAGTAACACAGGTCCCAGACTGAGAGGAGCTCAGCTGCCTCTACCAGGCTCCAATCATTAATTCTCCTTTTCTGAAGGGAGTCTGAGTAGAAAAGTAGAAACAGTCCTGAACTTAGGGTCAAAAGACCCAGATCCTGGAATTTTTCATCCTCTTTTCTCTGTTGCACGTTCCTAAATATTCAAGCTTCTGTTCCAATTGCAAACTCTGCACTTGAATAGGGTTCCGCAAACATGTTCATTTCTCTTGTAATAAACCCAATTTTTCATGGAAAATTTGTAAAGTTGTGATTTCCTATTGACATTCCTCACTTTTTTGTAAGGTTCAAATGAGATAATATTTAAAAAATACTTTACAAATAATAGAGTACTATATAAATTGTATATAAATGTAGATGAAAATGAGTCTTACCCTCTATCTACTTCATTCACAAGCATTTAATCCCATTTAGACATACAAGTTTGTGTAGACATACAGTGTGTGTAAGCACAGTTACATGAGGAGATACTGAGAATAGTGCCCAACAGCTTGGCTACAAAATTTTGTTAAGCCTCCCACAGGTTGCATTAATGTGCAGAAAAATTTTTTTTATCACAAATATGCCTTCCAGATGACTTCCTATAGACTAGAAGGTAATTTAAAGTTGGAAACAGATGTTGTGTCAATATTTGTCATAATTAGTTCACAAAGTAGGGTCTCTTAACAGGAAGGACCCAATAAAGCCTGAAGGATAAAAAGGAAAAATTATGGGAAGATCAAAATTAAGCTCATGTGGCCAAGTACTGGGGCACCTTACTGGTCAGAAGAGTACAATTATCAGATTATGTATATCATAAATGAATACCACAAAAGGCTTCTACATCAATGCCCAAATCTCTACGTAGATTTAATTTAGGGCTATCTTGATGAAAATTCATTATACACAAATCTGATGAGATCAAGCCAATAAGTTAGGGACAGATTATTCATTTATGATATAACTTTTTACTTAATACATAGTTGAAATAAAGATTTCCTTTAAACAACTGATTGCCTAAGTATACTGAAAATATAATATAATTAACAGTTTTCTATAGTGGAAAGAGCACTAGTTCTGGAGTCAGATCACCTGAATTCAAATCCCAACTCAGTGTGATCTTGGAGAAGTCATTAACTTGCCCTGGGTCTCAGTTTCCAAAATCTATAAAAGAGGGGATTGAACAACATGGTATGTAATATCTCTTGTCAGTTATGGATCTGTGGTTCTTGGTACAGATTGTAGACATTCAATAACTTCACCTATTGCATAAATGAGTATGTGCTATGATAATAGTATAGCTTAGCAAATACATAACTTATTTAAAAGAAATTTTTTAGCTTAATATAAATATTACTGACCAATTTTTCCCCTAAATCACCCATATTTCACAATGTATTTTTCTTCCTTTCCTACCTAGAGATCAATCACTTTCATTAAACACTAAAATAGGGAGGAATAAGGAAAAAATAAAACAGTTTGGCACATCAAAATCACAATGTTTACATATAGGTTGAATAAAATATCAGAAATGGACAGACAAACCATGCAGTGAAGAGAACACAGCTTTTCTATGTTGGTACTGAAAAACACACCTGCCTCACTTACATTTTCTTGACTTGGGTTTGATCCCTTATTAATCTGATTTCCTCTATGCTTTCCAAGGGAAGAATTGATTTGCTAAACCAATCTATGTTGATATGCTCATAAAAGCTATAGAGATTATCTTCTTTTTCCAGGAAAGAAAGAACCATAGGTGCAACTCAACAGTGAACTTCTAGAAACAGCAGATTTTTTGGTTTAACTGACCAAGGAACACTTTCAGGTATAGTAGTCTTCTACTGCAAGCACTTATACCATCCATCATGTCTTGTATATGAAATCCTACTTTGTCTATAAATTTTACTCTAATGTAATGCTCTTTATGTTCTGAAGTGATTCCATCCAATTTGACTTTCAGCAAATATTTACTAAGCACAATGTCCTACCAAGTGTGAGATACAGTAGTAGTAGTTATAGTACATAAAAAGCCAAATATTTTCTGCCCTTAATGAACTTACATTTTACTGATTAGACTGCCAAAGGGAGGGAGGAGGGCTATGGCATCCTTTTAAGGCATCGTTCAGGTGCCACCTCCTAGCTGGGATTTCTTTTATATTCCCATTCCTTTAGTTACTGGTATTTTCACTCTATTGCAAAGAAAATACTTGAGGTAACTTTCTTATGTGTATATACCTATATACCTATATACATATATGTATTAAATATGTATTATAATGCTCCTCTGCCTCTTGCCCCATCGAATCATATACTATAGTATATCCTTGATATTTAGCATGATACTGTTTTCATAGCATGGTGCTTAATAAATGTTACTTAAATGAATGGGTGAACTAGTGGAAAGTAATTTAACCTCTATGAGTCTCTGTTTCTTCATCTGTAAAAAGGGTATAATAGTACCTATCATACCAATCACCCAGGGTTGTCATGAGGCTTCCAAGGGATTATCTATCTGAAGTATTTTGTAAACTTTAGAATTGCATGAAGATTAGCTATTATCACCAGGATTTAGCAAATACTTTGTTCTTCACATCGAGGAAATAATGCAAGTCAGAACTGGCCCTATTCAACTCTCAAATCTTCATTTGAAGACTGGGTGCAATCTGCTCTTTCCACAACCTTTTGATTGGGTCAACCTTGAAAGGAGTTCCATATGTAATCTATGCTTATTTAAGTTCTCCAAATTTAACTTGAATTTCAGCCAATCAATATGGAAACAATTCATTCAGGAAGCTTTGAAGGACTCCAGACTTCCTGTCCATTGATAAGGCTTTACTATTTTAATTAGTTGAATAGTAGTATTGTGACCATTTTATGTTATTAAAAAGTTACTATTTTAATAAAGTTCACACCTGTAATTGTGGTCCTACCACTCATTATCCTGTGCCATACATTGTGGAAAGCACTCCATTTTTACAAAAATTAACATAAATCCATAATTTAATGCAAAGTTATTGAAATTATTCAAATAGAAATGCTCTCTAAAAATTAAACAGTGCCTTATCCTACTTTCAGTGGTGACATATTCATATAGATCACAGTTTAGTGGTATTCATTGTCCTCAGAAGCTATTAAGTATGGTAACAGCCTAAAGAAAAGTATCAGTCTAATAAAAATTAGGTGTTTCATTTACCAGGCTGCTTGAAAGTTCATCACTAACTGACTGACTTAAAGATAAAGAATAAGGATTTCAGCATCAATATAGAGATACTTTGTAGAGTCTAGACTAGGGTTGTTTAATGTTGCCAACAACTTATGGCAAAGTCTTATTGGAAGGAGGCTGGTTCAGTCTAGATCCAACAGAATAGGATGTATTGTCAGTGTACCATAATAGGAACAACAACGATGTTCAATAAATAACTATTAAAGGTCTGGTATATGCCAGACACTATTAAGATAATAACTAGATACATCTCATTTATCCATTTAAATAGGAGCTATTAAATTCACATATATATTACATATAACAAATGTTATATGAAAGAAAGACAGCCAGATGGACAAACAGCATGACTTTTTGGTTGGAAAGCTGATCCCAGATAGGAAGACAGATATCCAAATCCTGCTTAAATTTTCTAAATGCTCTCAGAATCCCTAAGATGCAGAACCCATGCTAATTTTCCTTACTGGGGGAATACTTCAAAGGGTGTTCCTGATACCAATGAAAATAAAGGTATGGTAAAAAAGAAAAAAATATAAAAAGGATGTATTTTGGCCTGGACCTGAGATTTCACTTCCTCTACTAAAACATTTGTTAACACCTCTGTAACTTATAGTTTCAGACCAATAGCCATACAACAGATATGTGTAAGAGGCAAGATAGGACAGAACTAGAAGAACATACTATAGAGTACATCAGATGTATCAAACATATAGCCCAGGGGATGCTGTCTGCATTACTTCTGAGTCAGTGAAACCCTAGATTAAAATGCAAACAGGAGATATTTAATAAAATTAATAAAAGTACAAGAAATCATAGGCAATGTTCAGGTGTGGATTTCTAAATCAATAAACCTGCAAAGGATCCTTAAGTAAGATTAGAGGTCTCCTGTTACAACAATTTTGAGTTTGACACCTCTGTGGTACAGCACCTAAAGTAATGAAGATGGAGCTTGGGGTTTGTTGTAAAGATCAAATGAATTAAAATATGTAAAGCATTTTGCAAACCACAAAGTATTATATGTTAGCTTTAAAAAAAGGAGGGCTTTGAATACAAATATCCTGATACAAAGTTTAGTCCTTTACCCAGTACAAGTTGTCTTTCAATTTTATATATATAATATATATATATATATATGTATGTAGAGAGAGAGAGAGAGAGAGAGAGAGAGAGCGCACATATTTATATGTAGTTTGTTTAAAGTTTATTTTTCACTCTTAATTACCTTATTCTATTACTAATAATCCCCATTTTACAGATGAGGAAATATTCTGACAGGTTAAGTCCACACTCTTTCTCCTATATTCTTCTTACTCATATTGGTGTTAGCACACCCAACTTCTTGGTTGTAAACTCTTAGGTATATAAAGGCTTTACAAGACTGTGAAAACCGGCACAACCACTTCCCCTCAATTTTTGTCCCGCACCTGATCTGTCTGTCTCTTCCCTCTGTGGAATTTCCTCTAATTGTTTAAGATGTGACAGCAATAGTTCATAAGAAACCTCCAGCTAAAGACATTTTTTAAAAAAAATGTAAACTCTAAAACAATATAAAATATAATCAGAAAAGACAGTCTACTTTTCTCTTTCAAAAGAACTAAGACTTGATTGTTTCCTAGTCTTGATTTCTTAGCCCAACCATATAAATGGTTGACAATCAAATTACAGCCCATTAAATTTTATTTGTGAGTTTGTATCACCATATGTCAACATAAAAATGTATGTATATATATATATATATATATATATATATATATATATATATATATGCAGTTTTTGCATTCATTAAAAGGAGGTTCTTGATTGACATTTTGGTTTCCATTCTTTCCAATAGCTGCAAAAAATAATTTTCTTACTTCCCTGCTCACAAACCTTCAGTGGCTCCCTACTGCCTTTGCAATAAAATTCAAGCTCCTTAGGCAGACATTTAATTACTACCATATGCTGATTGCACACTATCATTTCTAGTGGCATTTCAAACATACTCCACATACTATATTTTTTTAACTAATCCCTGATTCCATTAAACTCAATAGCTCTTAAAATATCTTTATTATGAATTTAATAAACACAAACAGGAATATTTAAACAAAGAAAAAAAGGGGAAATAGCATATGACACTTGGTATAGTTTTTTCCCCTACTTTACATATAGTTGAACTTTAAAAAAAAGGTTCAAATTTAACATGATAGTTCCAATACTTTTTTTCCTGTGTCTCCTAATCTACTCAAGATCGTTATTTGGATATTGAAAGGCAGAGTAAATGGGATTATGGATAAAGTGAGTCACAAAGGAAAATATGGGTCTACCATTTTACTTTTTTTTTTTTTTAGTATTTGGTATTTAGTCTGCAATCATGGTTGTTCATTTACTTTTGATTTCCTTTATGATGTTGCAATTATTATACAAATACATTTTATGGTTCTGCTCACTTTATTCTACAGCAGTTCATACAAATCTTACTAAGTTTCTTTGAATCTATTACTTTCACAATTACTTTAGTGCAATAATATCTCACTACCTTCATATATCAATAATAAATAATTATTAATCAACTATTATATGCCAAGCACCTAGTTAAGTTACTATATAATTTGTTCAACCATTCTCTAGTTAATGGGCAAACCACTTTGTTTCTAGTTCTTTGCCAAAACAAAAAGTGATGTCATAAAAATGTTTGTACTATAGCTTAATTCTCTCTATCATCTTTTGGGGTAGCAAAGTAATGGGTCAAAGGGTACACACAATTTAGTGACTTTTAGTATATAGCTAAAATTGCTTTCCAGACTGACTAAACCACTTCACAGTTCTATTAATATTACAACAGATTGCCCTCCTTTCCACAAACAATCTGATGGGTGTAAGATAGAACCTGAGAGTTGTTAATTTTGTATTTCTGCTAGTAGTGATGTGGAACACTTTTTCATACTGTTATTGAAAGGTAGAATAAGTGGGATAATAGAGTGAGTCACAAAATAAGGAAAATATAGATTTCAGTCTGACTTCTGATACATATTGGGTAGGTCACTTAATCTAACCATGTTCTAGGCAATTTTCTAAGATTAAGTTGAAAAGAAGGAACCAGCCTGAACTGACAGAAGAAATTCCTTATGGCAATGACATCATGGGTCAAATTTTTATCCATTCCATGTTCAAACAGAAAAGATTGCTACAAAAAGCTATTTCCCTTCTAATTCTAACTAAATGGCATGTTTATTATACAGGAGAAGAAGAATTAAATTGTGTACAATATAAAAACTGTCCATTTTATCTGTTGTGGTCCCTTATCTCATCCCTAATTCCTATTTGGTTAAGAATTCTTTTCCTAGTCATAACTGTGAAAAGCTATTTTCTTTTTTCCTCTAATTTCTTTATGATATGACTTTTTAAATCTAGATCTAGTATCTATTTGGATTTTTTTTAGATATATATGATGTGAAATGTTAGTTTAAAACAGATATTATTTTGTGCAATGGATATCCTTTGCCAATCTGGTGAAGCATATGAATACTTCCTCAGAGTGTTGATTTATTTAATTGAAGAAAATGCTAAATTTAACCTAAAATTAGTAAAAAATAAAAATGTGACTTTTTTCCCCTTTCATCCAAGTCTATAGTTCCACTAAAATCTGTCTATAGATGTTTTGGGTTCTATGGAGGCATGTTAAGAAGTCATTGTTTAAACAAAATTTATTCTGGATGCTTCCCAGCTTGCCCCTGGTTATTTGCCAAATAGTGTATTCCTATCCCAGAAGCTTAACATTTATCAAATAGTATACTATTATTTTCAGTTGCTTCTGGGTGTTGTGAATATAATCTGATCAACTTTTCCATTTTAAAATATTAAAAAATTTTGATAATTACTATTTTGTAGAATAGTTTGTGATCTAATACTGTAATAATTCCCTTTAAATTTTTGACTTTTTTTGTTCTTCAACATGAATTTTGTTTCTAACTAGAAATTTTTTCTAGTTCTGGAAAGCTTGCCTGGCTTAGCATTGAAACTGCAAATTAATTTATGTAGTATTATTTTTTAATATACTGGTATGGCAGTTGCATAAATAGTTCATCTCTCTCCAATTATTTAAGCTTGCCTTTATTTGTATAAAAAGTTTTGCAGTAGTAGTCACAAAATTCCTGTGTGTCTTGGTACTGTGACTCTCAAATACTTGATACATTCTACAGTTACTTGGACTGAATTTGTTTTTCTACTTCTTCCTGTTGGATTGTGATGGAATATACAGAAAGGGTCATTACTTTTGTGGGTTTATTTTATATTTTGCTGATTTAAGTTATTGTTTCAATAAATTTTTAGCTGACTCTAGGCTACTCCAGAACCATTAGAAAAATGAACAATTTTATTTATTTTTACCCTGTGCTGATTCCTTGCATTGCTATTTTTTTAATTATTTCTATATCTAGCTTTTTTATTCTGGGTCTTATATATGTGTACATAAAACATAAATGGATATTTTGCATGTCTTTACTGAATGACTTTTTGTTATTAATAAAGTCTCTAACATTGATAGCATTTCTAACATTGAAGCAGTCATGCAGTCCTAGAATAAATGCAGCCGTTATAATGTAGAATTTTTAAAAATACATTGTTGTAATTTATTTGTTAACATTTTATTCATTATTTTTATATTGAGGTTCTTTGATGTTAAGCCATTCAATGTATATATTCAATATATGGATTTTAAAAATTTTATTATCTATGATGTCTTTTAAGAACAATGAAGTTTCTCCATTCTTTAGAGATACCAGTCTACAGTTTTTTGTTTTGTTTTTCTCATGAGTGGGCATTAACAACATATATCTTTTATATGAGAAGTTTGGTAAGATTGCCTTCCCCTGATTTTTGTAAGTAATTTCTATAACATTGAAACTAATTATTATTTAAATGTTTGGTTGAATTCTCTTTGAAATTCATTTGATCTTGGGTAGTTTTTTTGTGGGGGGAGGTTCTTTATGACTTATTGAGTGTGATTGGGTTAAACAACTTTGATTTTCATTTAATGTGATTATTTATATTTTTATAAATTTTCTTGCTTAGTGTAATTTTTTATAGATATATAATTAGGTTAATAATTTTTAATAATATCCTTTAACTCCTTTTTATTTGTTGTATTTTCATTTTTAATTTGGTTTTATCAGCTCTTTGAATTTAAAATAGCTTAATATTTAATGTAATTTATGAGTTATTAAGAGAAGCCAGCTTCTAGTTTTTTAAATGAATTCTTCTTTTTTGTCTTCAATTTTATCTAGTTTCAGAATTTTCATTCTTGCATTTATTGAGTTTTTGGAATTTTTGCTAATATTTTTAGTTAATTTAGTTATTTCTTCTTTTTCTACTGTCCATGATTTATTCCTTGTCATTAAATAATTTAATCACCATTTAAATTTTAATTCTTTCTTCAAAGATCCTTTATTGATTATAAGTTTTATTGCCTTGCTTGTTAGCTACATGTACTTTTTGGAAGATTATTAGGTCTTCATGTCCAAGGACTTGCTCAATTTTTGTAAAGGTATCATACACTGTGAAGATATATATTCTTTTCTATTACCATTCAGAAACTGCCATGGAACTAAAATATACAACTTTTTCTCAAATTTTATTCATGGCCTTTTTTTATGTTTATCATTTTGTTAGATATTTCTGGGTCTGAAAAGGGATATATTGGGAATCCCTAACTTTAATAGTTTTATTGAAACTGGTCATTTTATTGAAAGTTATTTCTGGCTGTTAATCTTTATGTTTTGTTTCTTGGAATATTACACTACAAGATTTTCTCACTATAAGAGTTTATATGTGATTATCTTCTTTCTGATTTCATATTTTTTCCTTCATCTTAGATGTTTTAAATTTTAACTATAATGCTCTTGGATGTTTTTTTTAGGTTTTTTTTTTTTTGCAAGGCAAACGGGGTTAAGTGCCTTGCCCAAGGCCACACAGCTAGGTAATTATTAAGTGTCTGAGGCCAGATTTGAACCCAGGTACTCCTGACTCCAGGGCTGGTGCTTTATCCACTATGCCACCTAGCCGCCCCTCTTGGATGATTTTTGTTTGTAGTTTCCTTAAGGATATAACTGATGGAATCATTCCATTTTCATTCTGTCCTTTGGCTTTAATAGATGCAGGCAGTTTTCTTTTATGATTCCTCGAAATAAAGTATTTAGGTATTGTCATAGTTTTCAGGGAATACAATGACTCTTACATGATCTCAAACTTTATTTAGTTCTTTTGTAATTACAGATTCCTTACATTTCCTTTTTAATCTTTTTGACTTTGTTTTAATAATTTTTATCTGAGAGTCATTGACTCTGCTAGTCCCATTCTATTTTTTTTTGTTTTGTTTTTTGCTTTTACAAGGCAATGAGGTTAAGTGACTTGCCTAAGGTCACACAGCTAAGTAATTATCAAGTATCTGAGGCTGGATTTGAACTCAGGTCCTTCTGATTTCAGGGCTGGTACTCTACCCACTGCTTAACCTAGCCACACCCCCATTCTACATGGGCAAGATTTTCTACCTCTTAATTCTATGCCAATTTGTTTCCTTTCAATATTTTGTTCCTAAACTTCATTTCTAATTTCTTATTTTTCTCTTTAATTTCTTCTAACAATTTGTGTAGTCCCTGTATGCAAGCCTTTTTTAAAAAATGTCTCCTCTGATTTTTGTTGTTGCAAAGTTATTTTCTTCTTCATATAACTCTAAGGCTTCTCTTAAAGCATAGCACATTTTCATATTTTTTTCCTATTTATTCATATTTTCAGTTTGGGTTCTTGGTCTGTTAATTTGTACTTGTTTAAAACCCATTCTGGACTTGGGTAGGCCCAGTTTGGTACTGTCCCTTTTGTGGTCTTTATCCTACTGCCACTTGCTAATGTAGATGGGGTGTCAGGCTTGATGACTCAATCCTAGGCATGCTTCTCTCTCTCTCAATCTCTTTCTCTTTCTCTCTCTCTCTCTCTCTCTCTCTCTCTCTCTCTCTCTCTTGTCACACAGAGGGTTCTGATATTGAGTGAACTTTTTCTCCTAATAAGATTTTTATTTGGGAGTTCTATCCCCTATTGGGTCTTGAAAGGTCGCATTGGGACATTGGTCTTAAGCCTCCTTCACAGTCTACCCATTGTATCCTAAAGTCAATGCACTGGATGGCTGGCTTATGCAGTGCCCTTAGGAGAATATGGCCAGATCCCTCATTATTGGACTCTGCCCAGTCATCTAGATAGACTACCTCTATCTCAGCTTTTGTTATGAAAAGGGGGAATGGGAACTTCAAGTCATTTGCATTGGCTCCTTCAGATTGTGGCTGGCTGGTTTTCAGACCATAGGAACTTGTGCTAATTTCACCTAGAGTGGTTTTTTTCCTTGGCAATATTGTCTTCTACATTTGTCTCTTATCACACTGGCTTACCTGGTGAAAGCCCCTATGCATCTTCTTTGACTTCTTGCTATCTTTTTCATCCAGTTCTGGATTACATAAGAGCTATTCACTTAAAGATTACCTTCATTTTTCTTAATCATTGGTTTTTCTAGGAAGGTATTCAGAAATTGATGGGAGCTTGTCTAGGAGAACTGAACTTCTCTATGATTCTTTATATTAATATTTTAATTGGAAACCCCAAAAAGTATTTATTAAAGGCTTAATATACGTCAGACATTATATGAGGCACTGGGGATACTGAGGCAAAATAATTCCTTGCCTCAAGAAACTTACATTCCTCAATGGGGAAATGACATGTAGCTCACTATCTATTGGATTAAATAGACATAAAATATATGCTAGGCAATTTGGGGTGAGAAAAATCTCCAACAATGCAGCAGATTGTGAAAGAACTCATCTACTAAATTAAGTAGAATGAGTATTTGAATGAAAAGAGATGATAAGTGAAGTAAAAGAGGGAAAATCTTTGGTAAATAAATGAGAAGGGAAAGGGATGCTGTGTATGGTAGAAAGCAAGTAAGTCATTTTATCTGGAAGCTAGCATGCACGAGGTCAGAGAAACAGGAAATAAATCTGGTCAGATTGAAAAGGGTTTCAAATCCAAAAGGGGGTTTGTATGATATTAGTTGCAATAGGTAGCCACTGGAACTTCTTGAGTATAGGGTTATAGGTGAGAATAGAATATCAATTTGGCAACTCTGTGGATAATGGACTGGAGGGGGAGAGCCCCAAAATGAGGTTACTATAGTGGTCCAGGTAATAACAGACAAGAAACTGATTAGTGATCGTGTGAGGGGAAAGAAGGGGACAGAACTGATAAGCCTTGGTCACTAATTGCATATAGAAAGTAAGGGAGATAGAAGCAGAAAGATGGTTGTGTCCTTGACATAAACAGAAAAGTAAGGGATACGATTGAGTATGGGACTTGTTGAGTTTGAGATGCCTATGGAACATCTAGGTGATGTCCAGCAGTTAAGCTGATGATACTGCAGTACCAGAGTTCAGAAGAAAGAGAAGGGCTAGACTGTAAAGTTGAGTCATCTGCATGGAAATAAATGAGTCCATGGAATAAAAGACCACTAAGAAACAGAGGAGAAAAGAAGCCCAGGACACAGACCTAGGGCACACTAATGAGAAGTGTGGATGCTCTGGCAAGAGAATGCAGAAGCTCAGACACCAGGAAGAAGAATGGGGAGTGCCACATAAACTGGATGTGCAGATGGTATCCAGGAGGAGAGGGTATTCGATATGTATCAATTATTTCAAGAGTGGTCCAGAAATATGAGAAATAAGAGAAGGCCACTGGATTTAAGAGACTACTGGTAAACTTTGACAGGGTGGTTAAACTAGAATGGCAGGGTCAGAAGTTAGAATGCAAGAGGCTTAAGAATAGCACATAAAGAGGCAATGAGTAAGAGAGGTTTGTTTTTTTCTTTTCTTTCTTACAAGAAGCTTTGCTAAGAAGGAAAAGGATATAGTGATTAATACCTTAAGGGAGGAGTTTTTGGTGTGCTTTCTTAAAGAATGGAAGAAATCTAGTCATGTTTGTAGATTCATAGCTCTTCTCCGAATTTAACATTTTATTTGCTAACTCCACACATCTGCCTTAGTTATCTTCCTCACTCCCATTTTCAATACATCTCAGAGTTCTTATTTTCCTTTAAAGTTCATTTGAAATGTCACTTCCTTTCTGAATCTTTTCTAGACGTTGCCTTTCCCCATCAGAATCAACGCTCACTCCCTACTTAGGTGCCTATTTCTCTTTCTCTCTCTCTCTCTCTCTCTCTCTCTCTCTATCTTCCAGAAGAATATGAGGTCTCTGTGAGTAGGAATTATTTCATTGAAAACCTCACCTCACCCCACAGAATCTCATTTGGAGCAAGCATGGAATAAATGTTTTGTAGAACTGTTGAATTTCTAGGCAAAAATACTCAGTCTAATAAAAGTAGTATGTATATATGCGTAGAGAGAGTCCACCATTTTCACTTTTATCAGTGGTCTTGGATCAATGCTTATTGATGCAACATATTTAATTCAACAATTAAAACATTGTCAACTGGATTCTATGTGGTTAAATTGAACTTATGAACTCCTAGGAGGGGAAAAGAATCTTACTGGTAATCAATTAAAAAACAGTATTTACATTGATGGTTTGGGGTCAGTGTTCTTCCTCTTCTTGAAACACCGGGGGAGGGGCAGCTACGTGGCACAGTGAATAGGGCACCAGCCCTGGAGTCAGGAGTACCTGGGTTCAAATCCGGTCTCAGACACTTAATAATTACCTAGCTGTGTGGCCTTGGGCAAGCCACTTAACCCCATTTGCCTTACAAAAAAAAAAAAATAAAGAAAAAAACTAAAGAAAGAAACACTGGGGGATTAAAGTGAATGTTATATTAATTAATTAATTAGATGGTACTATGCTGAAGTCAAAAGAACTATATGGCCATTACAAGTGGCAGGTGGGGAAAGTGGAAGAAGGAAGGCATCAAAGTAGGAGTTAACTTATAGAACACATCCCTCAGCAACAAGTTCTTTGCATTTTCCAACCAAGCCTGAGCATGTTTTTCACTTTCCATCAGTAATCAGGACACTCTAAATTTGAAGTACCACTATGTATAATGGAATTTTAGGTATTTCACTGGTGTTAGATGAGAGGGTGCATTAGAAGCAAGTTTCTCAGTGTGGAAATACTTTTCAAGCTTGTAAATAACTCTCACATGGGCTTCTAAAAAACAATTAGCTATTAAATGTTTAGCATTAAAGATTAATGTCATGAAAAAGGAAGGCAAGGAGTTCCAAGGGAAAAAGAACTCGCCATATAGTTAGCAAGCCAAATAGTTGCTATATAGTTAGATTAAAATCTCACCTGTGAGCTTACTACCTATGTGATTGCATAAATTACTTAACCTCCCTGGGCCTCAGTTTCTTCATGTATAATATGAAGGGGTTAGATTAAAAGGCTTTGCAGATGCTTTCCAAAATTAGAGCTATGATCCTAAAATCTAGTAAAAAAAATACATTAAATTAAGCATGATTTTTAAAAGCAAAGCTTTTAATTTTAGGTAGTGATATCAGCAATAATTGTAGAAATTATAGGGACACATTTTGGGATAATATAATGGTTCTAAAGATTAAGTAATTACCCAATAAAATTCATTTTGCATGTTACATCATTCCTAAAATCAATGTTATAATCCAATGGGGAAAAAGTGGTGGACAAACTTGTTTACCAAGTACCTCCTTATTGGGACATTTTATGTTTCCAGATATATACCTATACACACACACACACACACACACACACACACACACACACACACACATATATTGAGGGACCTAATTTTATATAACATCCTTACTCTTAGCGAGTTGAAAGAAAGCTAAAGCAGTCTACTAGCATATCTATCAAAGTTATACTGTATATTCTGTAATGTTTCTAAATATAAATGCCTCCAGTATTTTAGCAATCCATATTGAAGACCAATTCATTTGTTGATTAATTCAATTTTAAATGATTAATCCTGATACATGAAGCCTGCCTACTGGATGTGTGTGTGTATGTGTGTGTTTAAGATCATCTTCTTTTCCTTTTGAGTTTATCATACATGAAGGATTTGAAAAAAAAAATTTTTCCCTTTTCCTTAATGTTTTCCCAAGGTAGGAACTTCAGCTTCTTCCCAAATTTTTTATGTGGATGCTTTCTAAGGGTCTCTCCTTGGTCCTCTTTTCTCTCTATAACTCTGAAATCTATATGAATATGTACCTATGTGTATGCATATGTGTAAAGACATTGACATATTAGCATATAAATGTTAAATTTCATCTTTTTCTATAGTTCCTTTCTATAGTTCCAAGTTCTATAGTTCCTTTCTATAGTTCCAAGAAGATGATTCACTTGTCATTTATTTAAAATCATTAAATTTAGGGTATCCCAAAAATCTTAATGTAGTTTTAAGCAATTGAAGCTTATAACTGCACTAAGACTTTTAGGATAGTTTGTATAGAAGGCATCATATCAAAAGTAATATTATTACATAATTTACATACCTCTCTAAAAACCTTTTATTTTGTAAAAATGGCAAGCTAGATACTTATCTCATATCTCATCACCTCCTTGATGTTCTTTTTGTCTATAGATTCTCTTTATTTAATTCATCCAGTTTACCACTGCCAAAATGATGTCAAAATATTTCTTTCAACAAATTACTTCTCTAGTCAAAATGACTCAGTGGCTCTCCAATTCTCACTCCTCATTGTAGAGCTACTTTAATTTAGAGTCTACTTTAGACTGGATTCTGCCTCACAAATAAAGCATATTTACTCATTTCTATGCCTTCCCTCTAAATGATTCAAATTGTACCCAACTATCAAGGAGCTAAATGATCTCCAGTCTCAAATAGTTCTAAGTAACTCTGATTCATGACTGATTTAGATTACTTCTCTTCCATGGGAGCTGAACCAACTTCCTGTGAATTTGCAAAGCTCTTAGGGTATTGCCATAATATTTAACATTCAATTACATTCTGCTTGTTGATTCATTTTTTCATTCAACAAATATTTATTGAGCAGGATACAGTGGTATCACATATAGTGCATGCGCTACAAGTTAGTTTTAACTACCCCAATTATCCAGTACATTTCCAGAGGCATACTCTGCTTTTAACTCTTTTTGTAACAATTCTCAAAAACAGGAATAAAGTAGAATAGGAAAAACTATATGCTAGTGAGATTGATTCCCTGAACAAAATCTAGTATGTGTCAGTTAAGGGATGTTTAGGGAACATGAAGGTTTGAAAGTGGCAGCAAGGAAGAATGATTATGTAGACAAATGAAAATGCAGGAGCAGGCATGGCCTCATCAAGAACAAATTCTACCAGACTAACAGTAGACTGACATACGCTGGAGGTTTTCAAGTAAAAGATGAATGATCACCTGTCAGATGGAATTCTGGATTTGGAGTTAGGTCAGCTGGAATCCAAATTTTATTTTAGATTTTGCCTGGCTGTGGAATGATAGAAAAATCACATTCTTTTGAAACCTGTTCACTCTCTTTTAAATGAAAAATTTGACAAGTTTTTTGTGAAGAAAATGAAAAAGTCATTATATTATCATATTATTATTATTATTTATTATTATTGTTTTAATGATACAGAAAGGATTCCTGTTCAGGTAAGGATTGATTGATGTTACATGATTCAGAAGTAGAGTTCTTTAACTAGCTCCCTCTTTTTGCTGCTTGGAAGCCCAGAGAGAAAGATTTTGACACAATTCACACAGAGAATAAGTAGCAAAGGCTGAATTTGAACACAACTCTAAATCTAAGGATTTTTGTTTTTGTAGTTGCTTTTCTCCTATCAGAATTTTGGAAGTCCATTTTAACTCAGAGATGGTGCCCGGTACCAGATTACACACCTTAGGGACTCTTTAACTTATTCACTGACTTGATGATTAGAGGATCACATACCTGGGAAGAGATAATGAGACATTATCACATCTATCCCCCCTGCCTTCCAGCAAAATTATGTTTAAATTGGGACCCCAGTTGAGCAAGTAATGATGAGAAAGAGGTCTTTATATTTCAGATTGAGAAGGTTTTTTTAATTAAAAAAACTTTTCTGACACCTCAAAAAAGTCAAGAAAATTTGAAAGTTAGCAGCAAGAAAGCAAGCTAATGAAGAACAACAAAAAAAGAAAAATTATGTAGGGGAGTAAAGAAATGTCATTGAAATTGGGATGAAAACCTATTGCTAGTCCATATGCAAACATAAATGAAAGGCTGTGTCATCTCACCCCAATCTTGTCAAACCTTATTGGTATTTCTAATGAATAAATCTCTCTAGTTGCCTCTTTTTAAAAAAATAAAAACAAAAACAAAAACAAAACCCAATCACTTTTACTATAATAGGTTCTAAAGTAATACTTGAATTAAACAGTTATCATTTAAAACATAGTATTTATTTTTGGTGGTACAGAGCATTGAGAGTTGCTGGTTAAAATTCATCAAGGTAAAAGTGTGATTCTGTGAAGGCAGGATCAGAGTTATTCATTATTGCTATTCAGAGAATTTTCTTTTTGAGTTTAATGATATAAGCATATTGTATTAAATTATTATGTTACTGCATCAATTAATTTCATAAATTTAGTATAGATAGTCTGATTCACATGTTCTATTAAAAATTTGCATGCTTTAAAATTTTTACAAATGATTCATTGAAAAGTCAATTCATGAGCTACTTAAAAAAATAATTTCTAAAGGCTACATTTTGGCATGGAGTTTTAATATGGCTTCAATGATCATCCTCATCCAGGCTGTCAGACTATCTCTGATTTAAACTTGTTTTACTTCTGGGAATCTGCTTTTTGAGCTATTCTCCCACTCTTATAACAAAATAAAATTAAAAAAAAGCCGTATTAGAAAGAAACCTGCAGAGTGAAGGGAATCAATCTTTTCTTTAGAGCACAAGTCAAAACAAGACCTGTCAAATTTTCTTCCCAGACAGTGACAAAGGCATTGGGTTTGCTAAAACATATCTGAGCCACGAGTGATGGCCCATCATCTGCCCTTGTGGCCTTGGCAAATAGCTACCATAAAATTTGACATGCCTCCACATCTCCTGATGATCCAAGCCAGGAAGGTGGATGAGGAGCAGTCCTGGAACAAGGACAGCCCCTTGGCTGCTACTCTATGGGCGCACCCTCGGCTTAGAGATCCTTGGGGGCATGGGCTTCAGCACCCGGGTGACATAGCTGCCAGACCCCCTTAACCTGAGAAGATGGGGTTGGCAGAAGCCCCTTTGACTGGTGTGCAGCAAGGAGATGAAGGGCTTTTTCTTGTGACAAAGTTAGATTTTATGTTGATCTGGTATGTAAGTGGGATCACTTCAGGTTTGATTTGAGAGGCAGCAAAGTTAGAATGAATAGAGAGACTGCCTCTGGGAAGTTGTAGTGGAATCCTAGCCGAGTCTCTCAACCTTTCAGAGTCCCAGGCAAGTCTTCAGAGGAAATGCCCATCTGCATTTGTAGTTGGAGCTTTCTCATGGAGAATTCCTTACACCAGGGGATATGATGAGTTCAGTTCTGGCCCCATGTTTTAATTATTATAAATGTAATGTAGTATGTCCCCCAACTCTGACTAGGATGCTTGAACATGTGTCTATGGATGGGAGGTACTGATAAGCCTTTGTTTCAATCTTAAAGAGCACATATTCTGAAAAGGAATAAATCAATCAGTAAACCTTTACTAAATAACTAATACATACCAGAGATTGTTCTAAGTATTGAGGATACAGAAAAAAAGAGGCAAAGGACAGTTTCTGCCAACAATGAGGGGTATAGCAGAGATAATATACAAACATATAGACATTAAAGCAAGCTTGATACAGAAGAAATAAGAAAAATTAATAGAAGGAAGATACTGGACTTAAGAGAAGGCTTCCTATAGGATGTGGGCTTAACTGGTACCTAAAGGAAGCCAGGGGGTCAATGACCAGAGCTGGGGAGGGAGAACATTCCTGGCAGGAAAGATGGCCAAAAAGAATGCTAGGAGTCAAGACAGAGGAATTTATTCATGGAACAGGCAGGAGGCCAGTGTCACTGAGTCAGAGTGTATGTTGGGAGTAAAGCGCAAGAAGACCAGAAAGGTACAGGAGTGTTAGGTCATGAAAGGCTTTGAATGCCAAACAAAACGCTGGATATTTTATCCTGGAGGTGATAGGAAGCCACTGGAGTTGGGGGGTGATATGGTTATTTAGGAAAATCATTTTAGTGGGTGCATAGAGGATTGGATCCAGGAGAGAATGGGAAGGCTATTACAAGTGTGTGTGTGTGTGTGTGTGTGTGTGTGTGTGTGTGTGTGAAAATGAGAGAGAGAGAGAGACAGACAGACAGAGATTGAGAGGAAATTAGGAGAAATCCTCGAGTATGAGCCTGAGGGGATGGGGAGTATAGTGTTGCCCTCTCCAGTAAGAGAAATCTTGTGGTGGTTGGGGGGGGGGGGGGTTGAGGTTGATATGGGGGAAAGATGATGACTTTCATTTTGGACAAAATAAATTTAAGCTGTCTAGCATATAACTAGTCTAAAATGTCTGAAAGGCAGTTGGAGATACAAGATTAAAGCTACATTATTTGATATTGGGTATAAGAAGATCTATAGTAAGATAATAATAACCAATGTCACAGTGGCTGCAAGAATAAAGTAACATTTGTAAAGGGCTTTGCAAATTTTAAAATGCTATATAAAACTGGTTGCTATTATTAGAGTTAATTTTTTTCCCTCAAAAATAGCTTTAGAGGGGTCAGCTAGGTGGCACAGTGCACCAGTGCACCAGCCCTGGAGTCAGGAGGACCTGAGTTCAAATCTGAACCCAAACATTTGATTCTTACTAGCTGTGTTAACCTGAATGCCTGAAAAAAACAAATAAACAAATGGCTGAACAAGAAGAAAGGTTTTCAATATGGGGGGATCAAAATATGAAAACATTAACCTAAACTCCAAGTGGACAAATGATGTCCTTGAGGATATACTTAAGTACATTCTGAAAGTTTTGTTTATTTTTAAAGCTGCTTCTAAAAACTCTTGTGCCTTTCCTTCCTCTTTATATCTTGCTTCTGAAACTCATGGCTCTCACCCCCCACTACTCGTTTTTTAAATTGAAGAAATTTCATTTAAAAGTTTCTGACATTTTAAGAACCAATGATTGCCCCAAGTGTCCAATTTGAGTGAAGTAGATTTTCAAATGAGATTCTTGCTGTGTGGCACTTCTTGGCTATCATGCACTTAAGCTCTAATTCAAAGAATCAGGACTATAAAGAAGTCAGCATAATATGCTCTATAAACTCACATGCTCTATAAACTCACAAATCAGGATGGGCACTATTGGAACCCCAAAGTTTATGTTTTGATCAAAACTGAATATTGGTTAAATAATAACTAACCAGGCCTCCTGAATAGCTTTACAAAATTGTATTTGAATAGGTAATGGACATTTCTGAAATATATATTGTTTATAAAAGTACTGTCTTGGCACAAGGAATTCAAATATGAAAAATAATATGGTCGTTATAAGGCCTTAATATCAAGTAGATCAAACACACACACACACACACACACACACACACACACACACACACAAATTGGAATGTGAAATGGAAGAGAAAGAAATTCCCTAGTTCAAGGAGACTATGGAACGATTCAATGAAGAAGTGCTAGCCAAATTTATCCTTTTAGAAAGAAAAGGACTTTACCATTCAGAGATGTGGTAGGAATCTGTTCCTGTCATATGGAATGTTCTGTCTGAGGTTGATGAAGATAGTATAAGATAGATTGAGAGCTAAATTTTGTTTGGCTAGAGTTTGATAGAGAATACATAAAGAAAGGTTGGAATCAGATTATGGTGAGCCCAGAAAGCCAAGAAAAAGATATTTTATTGTAACAAAATCTTTTTTTTTTTTGGATATTAGACATAAGGTGGTATTAACATCAAACCAAGACTGATGATCTCCCTTTAACTGAGTCTCCACAGTAAGTAAATGGTACAAAAAACTGAGTGATGATCATGTATTATAACAGAGTATAAGCTATTTCTTCAATGAGTTTCTGACTTATAATTGGCTCTAGTTCATTTGTGTGTGCAAGTTACTGAACTTCAGATCAAGCTCCTTGTGGAGTTTCTCTCTCCACCTCACAGGCAAACAGTTCTGTGATCAAAAGAAGAGCTAAATTCATGTCTAACTGTGTGACCAGAATCACTGAGATTGCTTCTTATAACAAAGATGCTTCTAGCCTACCCAACTGGCTCAGAGACATTGCTTTCCTTTCCAAATTTCCCTTCTGTAGGAAACTTCTAGAAATTATGGTACTATCCAGGCTGGGAGAGTTATCTAGGGACTTGAATTATTTACATCAATGCTGACCTTCTCTTGAGAGGATAGAAAGGAGACTTTATGTGAGAAGAAAAAAGCCAGATCAAAACTTTCCCCGAATACAATTTATAACTCTTCAAAGGAAAATGGATAGACATACTTTGAGTTAGATGGAAAAGTTTCCTTCCTGTATTGACAAAGATAATAAAATGAAGGTCTCCTTTCTTCATAATAAAACATTTTAATAAAATAAAAAAAAATTAAATTAACTGGAAGAGTCCATGGACTATTTAGATGATAAAAGCTAGGGAGAAAATAATGTCCTTTCCACATTTTTAGAAAATTGAAAACTCAGTAAGATTTACCAAGAGGAAAAAAGATCTAAATAGCTATAACATGCCAAATTACCCTTTATGTTCATCATCTCTAACCCAATGATTCTGATATAAAAAGCTTTAGAACTAGTCCCTACTCAGAAGCAGTTGAAATCCTTTGTACCTCAAAAAAATCTACTAAGAATGAATTTGGTATAATTTATCACCACAATCAACCTTTATTAACAGGCTTTTTTTCCTCATTCTAAATCCAGAGCCTAAATTTTTCTACTAAGTAATATTTAATAGGTGATCTTAATTAGAAGCCAGAATAGCAAAAGTCCTCAATTCTTTGAATTTTTGGTTATTTAAGAGTATTTTGTGGGGCAGAGCCAAGATGGCGGAGTAAAGGCAGAGCCAGAGCTCTTTCCAAACCACTCCAAAAACCTTTAAATAATGGCTCTAAACAAATTTAGAGTGCTAGAACTTACAAAAAGACTGAGTGAAACAATTTTCCAGTCCAAAACAACTTAGAAAAAGCCATGGGCACCAACGTCAGAAAGGACCTGCAGTGTAGCCTGGGTTGCATCAGAGAGAATGCGTCCTAGCCATTCAGGAACAGAATGGGGTTGGTGGCAGCAGTGGCACTTCCCAGACATCTCAGCCCAGGGACTGCCAAGGACAATTTAGAAGATTAACAGGAAAAACTCTATCACACTGGAGTGAGACTGGAATATAGTCCTACGCAGATCTCAACAGAGTAGACAAGACCCCAGGGGACCCAGGAGCAGACTTCAGGACTATCAGTAAGGGGTTGGGGCAGATTGCAGGGGGTCTCTTTGCTATCCCCTATGGCAGGATTCTCTTGCTTTGATCATCCTCAGGTCTGGATCTCAGTCTGGGGTCCAAGTCCCAGAAAGTGGAGCAGAAACACAACAAAGCTTAGTGCCACAGCAAAGCAGGGACCCTCCTCATAGCTCCAGGGCAGAGGGGAGTGCTTGTAGTCATCCACAGACCAGAGTACAGGCCAGGAGAGCAGTCATGACCTTGGAGAAAACTGAGAATTTGCCAGATATATACAGGCTGGAAAACCATAATAACTGTTAAGAGAAAAGATCCAGGGGCAGCTAGGTGGTACTGTGGCTAGAGCAACAGCCCTGGAGTCAGGAGTACTTGAGTTCAAATGCATCCTTAGACACTTAATAATTACCTAGCTGTGTGGCCTTGGGGCAAGTTACTTAACCCCACTGCCTTGCAACCCCCCCCCAAACAACCAAAACAACAACAACATCACCAACAACAACAAAAGGACCAAGAGAAAAGAAGTAGTGGAATTTCATCTAATTCACTCTGCTATAACCAAAGCAGTAAAAAAAATTATAGGAAACATATTTTAAGAAGCCCCAAAGTGAAGAATCTGGAAGAAAGGAAATGTGAATAATGAAGTGACTCAAGGGAAACAAAGACTTTACTTCAGAGGATTTTTATCTCTTTCATAGGTTAGGTCATTGCAGGGTACTAAAAATCAAAGAAAGGAATTTTCCCAAATGCTAGGATAATAAGAATTAGGGAACTAGAAAAAAGGGACAACTAAGAAAGGATAAATATAAGAATGCCTGTTCACAATTTATAGAAGGAACAAATCTGAAGATGTGAACCCTCTATGGAATTATGAAATTTTCCTGAATATAGTTCTCAAAGTCATTAGTTAAATTTTTCTAGAACTTTTCTATCCCTCATTTTTTGAAAATTATGACACTTTCCTTCCTCCTGCCTTAATACAAGGAAAGAAAAAAGTATAAATGGGGAAAGAGAGCATGGAGGGAAATAAATAATTAATAATCTTAACTAAATGTGAATGGAATGAATGCTCCCATAAAATGGAAGCAGATAGCAGAATGGATTGAAAACTAGAATCCTAAAATATATTGTTTATAAGAAAGCCATTTGAAGCAGAGTTACAGGGTAAACATAATAGGCTGGAGCAAAATATATAATGCTTTAGCTGAAGTAAAAAAATCATGGGAATGGCTGAACAAGTTATGGTGTATGAATGTTATGGAGTACTATTGTTCTATAAAAAAACCAAGAATGGTCAGACTCTAGAGAATCATAGAATGAATTACAAGAACTTTTGCTGAGAGAAGAGAGCAAAACCAAGAGAACATTGTACACAATAATAACATAGTGAGTTTATCAACCCTGATGGATGCAACTCCTCAGTTCAGGTAGCTAGGACAACCCCAAGGAGACCTGCTATAGACAGTGCTTCCAGAGGTAGAAAATACAAAACAAAACAAAAGGAAAAAACCCTGTAGAATCTGATTGAACACTGCATTCACTTTTTAAAAGTTTCTCTTTGTGTTTTTCTTTCCTATCTTATAGTTTTCTTTCTTTTCCCTTAATCCTAATTCCTCATATGGAAAATAACTAATCTGTAAACATGTTAAACACAAATGTATAAGTACAATATTCACTAGACTGTACACCACTGAGGGGAGAGAAGTGGGAAAGGGGGGGTAGAAGGAAATTAAGTAACTTATAAATATGAATTTGCATGTGGATGAATATCAAAAAACTTTCATAATATGTAATTGGAAAAATAAAATATTAATTGAAAAATAAAATAACAAAAATTTTCAAAAAAAACTAAAGAGCAAGAAAGAGGAATGCACTGGAAGAAAGGGAGAGGTAGTGGTAGAATGAGGTACATTAGCTGACAAAAAAGAGGCATGAGATCTCATTCCTCAAATATATAGAAAGCCAAGTCAATTTATAGAAATAAGAGCCATTCCTCAATTAATAAATGGCTAAATGTTAGAAACAGTTTTCAGATGAAGAAATTAAACTATAGTCATATATTAAATATGTTCTAAATCACTATTTTTTTTTTAGGTTTTTGCAAGGCAAACGGGGTTAAGTAGCTTGCCCAAGGCCACACAGCTAGGTAATTATTAAGTGTCTGAGACCAGATTTGAACCCAGGTACTCCTGACTCCAGGGCCGGTGCTTTATCCACTACACCACCTAGCTGCCCCTTAAAAAGTGCCTATTTCTTTCTTTCTTTCTTTCTTTCTTTCTTTCTTTCTTTCTTTCTTTCTTTCTTTTTTTTGCAAGGCAAATGGGGTTAAGTGGCTTGCCCAGGGCCACACAGCTAGGTAATTATTAAGTGTCTGAGGCCAGATTTGAACCCAGGTACTCCTGACTCCAGGGCCGGTGCTTTATCCACTGCGCCACCTAGCCGCCCCTTAAATCACTATTGACTAGGGAAATACAAATCAAAATAACTCTGAGGTGCTACCACTTTTCATCTATCAGACTGTATTAAATTACCTATTAGATTAGCTAATAGAACAGAAAAGGAAAATGACAGATATTGGAGGAGATGGAAGAAAATGAGACATTAACGGATTGTAGGTGGAGTTGTGAACTGATATAACCACTCTGGAGGCCAATTTTTGAAGTATGCTCAAAGGGCAATAAAACCATGCACTATTTGATCAGACAATACCAGTACTAAATCTATATCCCAAAGAGATAAAAAACAGGAATGGACCACTTTAGATCAAAAATTATTATTATGGATGCTCTTTTAGTGGTGGCAAAAAATTAAAAATTGAAAAGTTGGTAGGATGGCCATCAATTGGGAAATGGATGAACAAGTTGTTGATTGTAATGGAATATTATTATTCTTTAAAAAATGATGAGCAGAATATGCTCAGCAAAACATGGAAAGACTAACATGAACTGATTAAAATCAAAAGAGCAGTACCAGGAGAACACTGTAGCAGCAACATTGTATGATGATCAACAATGGATGACTTAACTATTCTTAGCAATACAATGAATGATCCAAGACAATTCTAAAGATTTTATGATGAAAAATCCTATACATTTCCAAAAATAAACTGATGGAGTCTGAATGCAGATCAAAACATACCTTTTTAAACTTTATTTTTCTTAGATTTTTTTGTCTGCTTTCTTTCATAAATAACCATCAGAAATGCTGTGTATGATTCCACATGGATAAGCTAATGTCAAACTGTTAGACTTCAAAATTTTTTAAAAACTAATGTTGGGGTGGCTAGGTGGCGTAGTGTATAAAGCACCAGCCCTGGAGTCAGGAGTACCTGGGTTCAAATCTGGCCTCAGACACTTAATAATTACCTAGCTGTGTGGCCTTGGGCAAGCCACTTAACCCCATTTGCCTTGCAAAAACCTAAAAAAAAAACCTAATGTTAAAAATTATTTTTACAGGTAATTAAGAAAAAATACTAAAT
This sequence comes from Macrotis lagotis, assembly GCF_037893015.1. Taxonomy (NCBI): domain Eukaryota; kingdom Metazoa; phylum Chordata; class Mammalia; order Peramelemorphia; family Peramelidae; genus Macrotis; species Macrotis lagotis. The sequence goes on along the minus strand of NC_133658.1, from coordinate 173,856,976 downwards.
TAAAACAAGGAAAAAATTCTTCAAATTATTAATAATTAGAAAAAGGGTAGAAACATGACTTGTACAAAAATATTCATAGTAGCTGTTTGTGATGACAAAGAATTGGAAATTGAGTGAATGTCCATCAACTGGGGAATGGCTGAATAAATTGTGCTATATTTACATTATGGAACATTGTTCTATTAGAAACCAGGAGGCATGGGAATTCAGAGAAGTCTAGGTGGGGATTTGCATGAACTAATGAGATAAGCAAACTAGAAGAACATTGTACACCATAACAGCAATATGGGGTTGATGATCAATCTTAACAGGCCTTGCTCATTCCATGAGTGGCAACAATAAGGGACAATTTTTGGGTATCTGCGATGGAGAATTCACCTGTATCTAAAGAATTGTAGAGTTTGAACAAAGACCAAAGACTATTACCTTTAATTTAAAAAAAACAAAACCATAATCTTATTTGCTATCTCTTATATTTTTTTTCCTTAAGGATATGATTTCTCTTTCAACACATTCAACTTAGATCAATATATAGCAAGGAAACAATGTGAAGACTAACAGACTACCTTCTGTGGGGGGGGGGTGAGGGGAGGGAAGCGAGATTAGGGGAAAGACTGTAAAATTGAAAAACTAAATTCAAAATTTTTAAAAAGAGAGAGAGACAAGAGGACAATGTTATCCCCATCCAGAGGAAGAAAAACAAGACAAAACAAAATAAACAAACAACCTGTCAGAATCTGATGAACACTTTATAAAAACTATCTCTTATGTATCTCTTTCCCTCAATCCTAATTCCTTATACCAAAAATGGCTAATCTGTAAACATGTTTATCACAAATATGTATGTACAATGCTAACCTGACTGTTCACCAGTGAAATGAGGGGGGCAAGAAGGGAGAGTGGAAGAAAATTTTGTAACTTAAAAATATACATGTGCATAATGGATGAAAAATAAATAAATAATAAATTTTTAGAAAGAAAAAACAAATTACTAATAATTAGATAAATTAAAATTAAATAAGTCTGATGTTCTATCTCATATCCTTAAGATTATCAAAGATCATAAAATAGAAAATGACAATTCCTAGAAGAGCTGTAGAAAAAAAGAAAAACTAATATTCTGTTAGTGGAGATGTGAATTGATCCAGTTATTCTGCAGAGCAAACTGGAACTATGCCAAACTATGCATACTTTTTAACCCAGAGATAAAACTAAAAGGCCAATATTTCCAAAGGATCAAAGAAAGAGGAAAAGAACACATATGTACAAAAATATTTATAGCAACTCTTTTTTTGTAGTTGCAAAGAATTAGAACTATATATCTATATAAATGAAATGGAATATAATAGTGCTATAAGAAATGATAAAATGGGCAACTTCAGAGAAACATGATAAGATTTATATGAAATTAATGAAGAATGAAGTGAGTAGAACAAGATCAATTTACAAAATAGCACCATTATAAAGAGAAACAACTTTGAATGTCTTGAGAACTCTAATCAATGCAAATACATACTACGATTTCAGAGGACTAGTTAAATATACTACCCACTCTTGACAAGAGATATGATGGAGTCAAGATGCAGAATAAAAATAATATTTTCATACAATCAATGTGGAAATTTGCTTTTGCTATGCCTATTTGTTATGAGGACTTTGTTTTTCCTTTTTTCTCACCTCGCAGTAGGTATAGAGGAATGGGGTGGGGGGAGAAAAAGAAAAATATTTTAAAAGTTCTTTTCAACAACTTCAAAAAAATTCAAAGAAGATAATAGGAGAAAGATCAGAAAGAATCATAAATAATGCTTCCTGAATTTACCATTTAGGTAAAATGCTTTAAGTTTAGAATTTTAAAAAGAGATCATTTATAAACTTTGAAAAGAGTTTCAGCTAAGTAGTGGAAACTGAAGTCAGGTTGTAAAAGAATACAAAGTTAGCGGAAGTTGAGGAAAATGAGGCAATGAGAACAAATTTGGCCATGAAAGAGAGATGAGGTATAGAGTAATACCTGAAGAGGATGGAAGATCTTTTTCTGAAAAGAATACAAATCTTTTTTTTCCCCCTAGGTATTTTTATGTGTCCATCCAAATGTCCTACAGGATCCCCTACACTGTAATTGGGTTGATTTGATTCCTCCCTATTTAGATATCTCTGTTAATTTAATGACTCAAAAGTTACACACTCTTAGTGTAGGAAGGGACCTCAAAAGCTACCTAACTTGTACCTGGACCAAGGACCCTCTCCAATATCTCTGCTTTATCTAAATAGTTTTGCTTACAAGAGACTTGCCTAGCAGTACTTTTTCAGGTGCTCTTTAAAGAAGAGGACTTAATATTTTGGTAATGACTATACACTGAGGATGACCCAGTATGTTATTTTAACCCCACAATGTCTCTTTGTTATAATAATTAATCAGTCCCTCCCTTCCATGCATGGGAAAGATACAAAAATTTGTCCCTGAATTATCTAAATTTTCTTTCCTCTTGGTTGACACAAAACTGTGAGATAAAGCTATATACATAAGATAACAAGCATAATCACTTTTATGGATTAATCAACAAACATCTGATTGCCTACTATATCCCAGGCACTGTGCTAAGTAACAAGAAGTAAAGACAAAAGGAAACAAGTTTACAGAACAAATGTAAACTGAATATAAAACAATCGGGTAAACTGAATATAAAATAATCTGGTAAAGGAGGTCACTAATTGGACAGGGAATTTAGAAAGATTTTATGTATAAGGCATTCCATAAGTTGGATGTGAGGAGGGATAGCATTCCTAACCTAACAGTCAGAACAAAGGTGTAAAGAGAGTCGATAGAGCATGTATGTAAGAAAAATCAAAGGAGGGGAGGCAAAAAATATGTAGGATGACTAGAGATGCAGGAAGAAATCAGGTTGTAATGAAATTTAATTGTTAAACAAGAATTTACATTTTATTCTAGAGGTAATAAGAAGCCACCAGAGAATACTGAGTAGCAAGGAGATGTGGTCACTTCTACTTCAGGAAAATACTTTGGCAGCATTTTGGAGAACTGATTGAAATAGAGTCAGAGAAATCAATTAGGAGGCCACCAATCTAGGTGAGAGGTTATGAGGACTTGAACTAGAGTAGGGGTTGTATGAGAAAAGAGGATGTAGTTATGAGATATGATAAGGAAGAAGAAAAATCAAGATTTGGCAAATGATTGGATTCATGAAATAAAGGAGAGGGAGGAAATAAAGGAGAGGGAGGAGAAGATGATGTAATGTCTGGCAAGGGTTTTCCTCCCAATAATCCTAGGAGATAGTGAAATTTTTATTAACTTTATTTTACAGATGAAAAACCTGAGGCTGTGACAAGTTGAGTGACTTGCCAGCCATTGCCCAAGGCAGTGCCAGAGAGGGAACAGACCCCCCCACTGCTGCAGGTCTCTGGCCTGGCAGTCCAGTACCCTTTCTTCTTCACCATATTACTGTAGTTATTTTCCACCCATCCGGACTAATGCTCAAAGGGCAGACTGATGCCTCCTTCTCAGACACAAACTCAGTGAGCTGTAGTAAACCTGAGATGGTTTATAATGCCTTGCGGAGCAGAGGCTTGATAGCATAATGTGAATGTATTCTCTGCAAGACTTCCTTTAGCACCTAATATTAAGAAACCCAACTGTGGGTTATTGGAGGTTAAAGTCAACTTCATTTTTGAAAAGAAAATGGTTACAAAGGATGGCTGTACTCCATAGAAGGTCACCATGTACTCGAGAAAACAGAAGAAGGAAAGTTAGTTATCAAAGTAAGGGTATGCCCTTAGATGTCTAATAGCAAGAAGTCATTTTGCTTTTTTCTGTTTCCTACACATTTTAAGTTCTTATCATAATATGATATTAACATTTAACCATATTAATCTGCTATCTCCTGACCCCTCTTGATAATTAGACAGGGGATTTGGACTTTTTTTTTCTTTTTTGCCTGACATAACCAAGCTTACTACTGCTCAGATTTGTATAAGTAAGCACAAAGGAAAAAGATACTTTCACAAATTGTAATGATGCTAAGATTGAAAGTACAATTTGGAAAAAGATCTTTTTCTATATTAGAGAATATAAGACTTCGATGGGACCTCACAAATAGATAACTTTAAGTCCAACCAGTATCTGAGAAAACATAGGTCATATAGATTGATTAAAGACCTTAGGGGACTGGGGAAACCAAGGCAGTCTATTTTACTTTTGGAAAGCTCAGGCTATTTTTTTTCCTATCAAACCTAAATCTGCCTCATTTTACCATTTTTCCATTACTCCTACTCCTTCCCTCTGAGAAAGTACAAATCTAATTCATTTTTTTATTTATCTACTACTCTTTAAATATTTGAGCACAGTCATCATGCTATACCCCACCTTTTCTTCTCTAAGCTAACCATCCATAAATCTTTTGGTTTAGGCTCACATGTTGAATCTTTATTCTGGTTGTCTTTCAGTTGATCAATGTCCATTCTAAAATGTGGCAACAAAAATTAGTAACCCAGTAAGCCACTCGTTGTCTGACCAGGTCAGGGATTAGTTAGACATATCTATTTATCCAAAACAAAATTTGTTTTAATCATTTATTTCCTAAATTTAAAAAATCCATAAAATTAAAATCTCCTCTTCTGTTCCCCAAGCCTTTGTTTTGGAGGTCTATTTAATATATCTTAAGGATAGAAGTAATTGTTGGCATCTAATACATTCTCTAACCTTTTTCTTACTGTTGCTCTCCCATCAGTAATTTACTGATCACCATAAGCCCTGAAATATACAAACTGATTATGGAAATAGAACACCTGAAGGTCCTCTAACTAGCCAGTAATAAAAAAAAAAAATTGGGGGAAGGGGTGAAGCAAAAATGGTGGGGTGGAGGCAGGAATTCCCAGAAGCTCTTCTCTAGATCACTCCAAATGCCTTAAAATTATGACTCTAACCAAAATCTAGAGAGGCAGAACCCACAGAAAGACTGAGTGAAACAATTTTCTGGCCAAGACAACTTGGACGATCCATGGAAAGGGTCTGTTCCACCAGGGTTGGAAAAGGCTGCAGCACAGCCATGCCACCAGAATGAACTAGCTCCAGCTCATGGGGAGTCTGGAGGCACCTGGGTCTGTGGCAGCAGAAGTGGTTTCCAGACCTCTCAGTCCAAGGATCACCAAGGACAAATTTGAGGGAAATGAAAAAACTCTGTCACACCAGAGTAAGCACAGGATCCAGTGCAGCTCACGTCTCAATGCAGATTCAGCCTTGGGAACCAGAAGCAGACCTGCAAAGTCATCCAACTGCTGCTTCCAGAGAGCTCAGTTCATGGAGGGTAAGGGGTTGGAGGAGACTGTTTAAGTCTCTCCACTATCCTTGGGACAGGATTCTGTTGCTTTGTCCATCCTCAGATCCAGACCATAGTCTAGACCCCAATAATGCCACAGTGGAACAGGGTCCCTCCTCACAGCTCCAGGGCAGAGGGGTGTGCTTTTGGTCATTCACAGGCCAGGAAGCAATCACAGCCTCTCATAAGACCTTGAAGGAACTGAAGTCCCTGGAGGGGTGTCCACCAAAACTATCAAAAGTCTGGGAAAGTGCATTAAATCAGGTCACAGGCTGGGGAAACGAGAAGAAAAGGAATCTGACCATATATGATTATTTTTGGTCCCATGGAGGATCAAAACATACACTCAGAAAATGACAAAGTCAAAGCTCTATATCCAAAATCTCCAAGAAAAATAGGACTTGGTCTCAGGCAATGGAAAAGATCAAAAAAGATTTTGACAATCAAGTAAAGAAGGTAAAGGAAAAAAAATCTGAAAGAGAAATTAGAGTGATGCAGGAATATCATGAAAACCAAGTCAGCAGCTTGTGAAGGAGATACAAAAAAAATTGAAGAAAAAACATCTTAAAAACTAGTTTAGATCAAATGGAAAAAGTAGTATAAAAGTCCAATGAGGAGAAGAAGGCCTTAAAAAGCAGATTTGGCTAGGTGGAAAAGGAGATAAAAAAGCTCTCTGAAGAAAATAACTCCTTACAATGTAGAATGGAGCTAAGGGACGCTAAGGACTTTGTGAGAAATCAAGAAACAAAAACAAAACCAAAATAATTGAAAAACCAGGGGGAAAAATGTGAACTATCTCACTGGAAAAACAACTAACCTGGAAAACAGATCCAGAGGAGATAATTTTAAAATTATTGGGCTACCTGAAAGTCATGATCAGGAAAAAAACCTTAGACTTCATTTTTCAGGAAATAACCCAGCAAAAGTGCCCTGAGATCCTAGAAGCAGAGGATAAGGTAGAAACTGAGGGAATCCACCCATCATCTCCTGAAAGATATTTCAAAAAAAAATAACCCCCAGAATATTATAGTGAAATTCCAGAACTCCCAACCCAAAGAGAAAATATTACAAGCAGCCAAAAAGAAACAATTCAAATATCACAGAACTACAGTCAGGATTACACAGGATTTAGCAGCAACTACATTAAGGGCTTATAGGGCTTGAGACAGGATATTCTGAAAGGCATAAGAGCTTGGATAAGACCTGAGAATCAATTCTCCAGCAAAATTGAACATCCTCTTTCAGAGGAAAAGAAGGACAATCAATCAAATAGGGGGACTATCAAACTTTCCTGTTGAAATGACTAGAATGGAACATAAAGTTTATCCTCAAGTACAAGACTTAGATGGAGCAGAGACAGGGTGGAAGAGAAGGGTAAATTATGAGGAATTTAAAGATGTTGAACTGCTTCTATTCCTGTATGGGAAGATGATACTGATAACTCATATGAATCTTCTAGTTTATTAAAGTAGAAGCATAGATATATAGACAAGGCACAGAAGGAAGTTGGATATGAAGATATAATATGCTATAAAAATGGAATCAGTGGACAAAAAAAGAATGAACTGGGAGGAAGGGAAAGGAGAGGTAGAATGGACTCATCTCAAGCAAAAAAAAGTCAAGAAAAACCTTTTGCAATGGAGTGGAAAGGGGGAAAAAGTGAGGGGGAGTGAGTGAGGCTTCATTCTCACTGGAAGTGGCTTAGAGAGTTAATAACATACACCCTCAATAGGGTAAAGAAATCTATCTTACCCTAGAGGAAAAAGGAGAGGAAAAGGATGGGAGAAAAGTGAAGGGTGAGGGGAGGGGGGATGTAGGTAATAGAAGAGAGGGAAGATGGTGGGAGAGAGTAGTTGAATACAACACACTTTTGAGGAGGGATAAGGAGAAAGGAGAGAGGGAACAGAATAAATGGGAGTAGGGAGGAAAAGAATGAAGGGAAATGCAGCTAGCAATAGCAACTATGGAGAAAACAATATTGAAGCAACTCCTCTGATGGATTTATGATAAAGAACACAATTCATCCCTGAGACAGAGCTGATGGTATCTGAACATAGACTGAAGTTTTTTTCCTTTTTCTCTCACTTTGTATTTCCTTGAGATTTCTCTATCTTTGTGGGAAGAGGGAAAATTATAGCTATTTTTACAAGACTATTGTGGTAATGAGAAAATAAGTAAATTTATTAAATTAAAAAACCCAAAACATTTAGAGCTAGAAGAAATCTTTGATTTAATCTAACTCACTCATTTATAGATGACAGGCAAAGATCATACAATTAGTAAGCAGTAAAACCAGACCGAAATCTAAGCTTTTGATCCTGGAGGGGCTCTTTGTTAAAGGGACAAAAAAAAAGCTAAAGAGTCAAGAGAGGTTTGTTGGGGAATGACTATCACTTGCAAATTAGAATTGGAAAAGGATTACTTGATTAAGTTGTTAAATTCTGACTCAGCCACTTAGGCAGCTGTCCCTTCCCCTTTTTTAAATGGTCATTTATGAATTTCTAGGTCCTGGGAAGCATTGGTTTGATGTTTAGTGAAAGTTAAATATAAGAATGACTGTCAAAAAGCTGAATAACCCAGTAGGTCTGAGGTTGAGGTAAATGAAAATTTCCTTGGCAGTAGGTAATATTTTAAGAAAGAATGCATGTTATAAGAGTAAGAATGCAAGTAAAGATATGAGATCTGTTGTGCACATAAAGGAATACTTCAGACAAGTCCTATTTTTTACAGTGCCCATAGGGCTCCAATGATAGATAACAAATGTATTAACTGCTACTGTAACTGTCCACCATTTTTATGTCATACTCTAAAATACAGGATGCCATTTTGAATGGAGAGAAAAAACAAACTCAGAAGAATCTGCAGTTTCTGAGCTTGGTGGGCCTCCTGCTTTGTGTTTTTTTTTTTAACACCCCATCTCAACTTTCTGAAATCTGTTACTCGGCATGGCTATATTTGTTTGGTTCTATGTCTGCTTACAGAAATCTAAATGGAATTTCTCCCCAATAGACCTCTGCCTGGTTTCCATCACCACAAGGTGCCAGCTACCACTCTAAAGATTTTTATTGTACAAGATGCTTCCTTGACAGGCAATTTGTTTCTAGTCTTCAATGTTGTTTATTTCCCTGAGGCAGCTTCTATTCTGACTGAGAGGGAGAACTGCTTCTTCACCTATGGCCTCTACTGCTGCTAGCAGCGTCTGATGATAATGGAAAGATGGTCAATATCCTTGAGCTTCCTGCGCTTTCCAACTGGAAAAGCCAAATCCACAGCAATCACGAGAGTGTCCTGTGAGCCTGTCCAGGTTTGGCTCTGATTAGGGGGCTTTGTAACCTCCTCACCATCCCAATCATCAGGATTCATTAGGAGAGCATCCAGGAGCATTGTATAAATATGTCTAAATCCAAAATTATGACAACTGAATCCTGAATTAACCTCTGATTCACACACTTGTCCTTATGACATCGGTCCCTATGACAGTTGAAGAATAGGTAGCATTATTTCCTTTCTGAGACTGGTTTATGGATTGTTAGACTGGGCAGACAAGAGAAGATCTGGCTTCACACCCCCTCCCCACCAACCCTGGACCTTCCTAGACTTGCTTTCTAATGTATAAGATGTATATAGCAATGCTTTGCACATTGGGACTACTGTAAGAAAAACACTTGGTTAAGTTGTAAGGTGCTAATAAAAATGTTTTTATTATGCATTTTTACCATGCTACAGATAGGATAACATAATGTCCTCTGGTGTTATGTAATTATGTTGCCTGCAGTTGCATTGTTAGTGATCAATTAGGAAAATTAATGCTCTAGACAGGATTTTGAAATGGATCTTAAAGTGAAATTTCATCCCATTTTTTCCCTGAATTTCCTATTTTCTTCTAGAGTCATCTTGTCCCCCTTAACAAATAAATGACAATTCAGTATTCTTTTAACCCTGAAGGGAGTTTCATAGGCTTTAACCTCTTCTCCTGTCTCAAAAAATAGCTATTTGATATCTTTAGGAATGCTATTTACTATTGACAATTGGTGGAAATGGACTGATGCCAACCATTTAATTACCTTCTCCAGATTTCTCCTTATTTTAGACTTTCAAAGGCTCTGTAGTTTCATCTTTCTGGTCTCTTTTTCCAACATGGGTGATCAACATGTTTTCTTCAGTTTAGGAGACTGTCTGTCCCACATTGCTGTGGTCAAAAATTATATCATGTGGTAGCCAACTCTCCAATGATGAACCTCTTATGACTAGTAAGGCTAATGATCAGACAAGAAGATGCAGAGCTTATCCTGAGTCCAAACCTGAGGTCTTGTTAGCTTGGTAGGATCTGTCAAATCTTAAAGAAAGCTGGCATTGCAAGGAAAAATTATACTTATAAGGAAGATTAGCAAAAGAACTTTGAGAAGCTCAGATCCCTTGGCCACATGAGCTCTCTAAGCTTGGGCCTACTTTTCCTTGGACTTCGGATGCACCGGTAGACTTATCATATCCTTTTGAGCTTTATATACTTTTGAACAAATTTCACCTTCAACTAACAAAAAAAGGAAAATAAAGCACCTTAACTGAGGGGGAAAAAAAGGTCCATAAAAGGCTTTGAAGAAGTGATTCCACTATTAATAATTTCAGATGAGATGGAAATCCAGCTGAAACATAATCAAGAACAAAATAGCCTTTACAAATTACAGTAAGTAAAGGTGAATGAATGTAATTATTCTGGTAAACTCAGATTGTGATTTTTACATAGCACTCCATTTCATGAAAACATAAAATCAAATTTTATTTATGCTAATATACATTATTAGTCCTATGAAAACTTAAAATTACTTAAGGCTATTACCTATCTTGATAGACAGGCATGATATTTTAGCCTATGTGACTCAAGGACATTATTTTGGTGACTTGATTATGAATTTCTTACAAACTGAACCCTTTTCTTTTCTAGAGTTTCTTCACTTTCTTTTTCAATAAAAAACACTAAATGTTGTTCCTCATAATTTCAAATTAATTGTTTCCCAGTAACATACTTGGATTACTGATAGAGAATGCTGGCTTTATTTGTAGGAATTTTCAGACAGAATCCAAGAAAATGATCTGAATTTTTGTCATTTTGAACAATAAAAATATTTTTCCATTACCTAGAATAATATGAACTTCTGTAAGTCAATAAATGTTTACAGATTGTTCTAAGAAATTCCAAGTTACTGCTATCCCTTAGAGTTGAGCTTGTCCTAAAGCATAAGGTTAAGCTTGGTGTAGAACAAATATACAAATATGGGGAGGAAGGTTCATTTCACAAGAATATATATATAGGCTGTCAATGTTACTCTACCTACTGGTTCCTCATTTGTAGTCTATAAGAAGGTCTATTGACATGCTGGAAAGGACATTGATATAATGTCAAGACCCCCAAATAATCCTACACATCTCACCTCCTAGTGAGGTCTTATGACCTTCACAAATTTTTCTGGGATCCTGTTGGTGCAAAATTCCTACAAATATGGTAAATATTCCCTGTCACTAAGACAAATATGTTGCTGGAAAATTTCACTAATTTGTAACTATTAAAGTAGATCTTTCTAATACTTTTGGAACAGCATTCAGTGATTTTTTTTATTGAGTAGAAAGTATGAAGTTATATTAACTTAGTCCTTTTAAAAATTCATTATCATTAAACACAAATATATTTTAATTTCCCACTAACTTGCCTTCTTTTATAACAGTGAGAACCATTATACATATACTTCACCAAAAAAGTTGAAGTCATCCATCTTAAGTTCCCTTTTGTCTGCTTTTGATATCATTTACTGCCACCATCATCCCCTACTATGTCTTCTTTACGTCTGATAATATAGTGGCCTCTTTTTTGAACTGGCACAGTAACTAGCACATAGCAATCTCTTAATCAGATGCTTGGTGTCTGACTGATTCCAAATTAAAGGCATTTCAGCAAATTAAACAATTAACTGTGAATAACAAGGGAGACACCGATTTAAAAGCACAACAAAAGACAAGGCTAGTCAGGACAGTCGGTTTCTAATCTCAGCAGTGGCATGAATTTACTGAGTGGTTTTATGCAGCTCTTTACCTTTTCCTAATGGTAGAATGAGGATCTCTAAGATGCATTCAGATACATTTAACACAATGTGATTTAAAAAAAAAAATCCTTTAGTGATTCAGAAGCCTTGGTGAACTACCCAACAAGCATCAAAAAGCAATTTTAAAAAAAAATCATTTTTTGGTAAAAGTTGTTAAAAATACAGGAAATGGGTACACTTTTATTTAAACTTGTTAAAGAATATCTTTTAAAAATCACTTAAATAATTTAGAATAAGTTGAACAAATACTTGGTGACAGGCAATGCTAGGAACTAGATGGCTGCCATTTTAGTTCTCCACAACCTAAAACTAAGCCATAGTGGCAGCAACTTGCAGCCTGTGGATAACTGGTTTTCCCCTCCGCTTATTCTACCCACCTACAACTTCTAGGACTGCTACAATAAAAAAAAAAAAAAACAAACCTGATTGTTGCTCAAATCTGCCCATGGGGCAGAGGCTGGCTGTGATTCTTTTCTGATTGGTTCTAGATAGGGGGGATCCTAGCAGTCTACGGCTATTGTGTTGTTTCAAACTGTGCTGAGAAAGGGCAGCAGCAGGGAGACTAACCCACCCCGAAACAATCAACTATAATGCAGCAAAGGTGTCGGGAAGAATTGGTGTCTAAGAGGAAAAACTTTAGTTCTTTCCCAAATGCAAAAAAATGGCAGCAGCACAGCAAAACAAAGGATAGATTAGATGCAGAGGTATATCTATTCCTCTTTCTTGTCACACCCCACTCATGAACACTCCAAATTTTCAATAAGATTCAAGGCAAAAATGCATCCAATAAAAATAGGATGCATTCCCTCCTCACCTATGACTCACTGAATCCTTGGCTTCTTACAACTGAAGTAGCCTCCTGATGCCCTCAGTTGCTAGTATCCTCTCCCCAGAAATTAATTTGAGTTTGTTTCTTACAGTTTTATTTTTACTTTATCTATTTTTATCTTGTTCCCTTAGTCTCAGAATATAGGTTATACATGTATTTGCCTTTGAAACTTTGCCTATTGAAACTTTTTTCAAAAAAGGATACTGACTTGAACTTCACAGAACATGCAAAAACATTAATATTGAAAATGTAAGCAATTACCATGGTGTTGTGGATAATATGTTGAGCACAACAGAAACTACTGATATTAAAGTTTAAACTGACATATAGTTATACTGACACAGAATCAGTTATTTGATTCTAGACAAGCTACTAGCTCAATAGTGTGATTAATTTTTGAATTACAGAACAGAGAGTTATCTGTATTGATAGGGGATGTGTCCTTATCAGAAGTCCTCTATAACAAAATCACAGGCAAAGCAGGCTAAAACAAAATATAACTACTTGTACAGGCTCAGTTAATTGGCTTTATTTGGGGGGACTAATTTGATTTTTTCCCCTATAATGAACAATAAGAGGTTTAGGTTTTAGATATGTAGTTTTTATTATGTTGTTATTGCTTATGTTTCATGCAAGAGGACCATAAAGACATCATGACTTATGATCAATATACAGTGTGTCCAATTGTGACCGCTCAAATCAATAAGTGCTTGGAAGGTTCTACCACAAGTTGGGCACAAATAAGAGATAGACAAAAATAGCTCTGAGATTTCACTGCTCATGTTTAGTAAACGGGCAAAGCCAACAAATGATGGAAAAAGTCTGTGTTTGAGGAGTTACAAAAGAACAAGAACATGAAGACAATGTTAATAGAACTGTGAATTGGACCAGTCATTCTAGAAAGCAATTTGGAATTATTATTATTATTTTTTTAGGTTTTTGCAAGGCAAATGAGGTTAAGTGGCTTGCCCAAGGCCACACAGCTAGGTAATTATTAAGTGTCTGAGGCTGGATTTGAACTCAGGTACTCCTGACTCTAGGGTCGGTGCTCTATCCACTACACTACCTAGCCACCCCAGAAATTTGGAATTATGCTAACAAGTCCATATCCTTCAACACAGAGAGGTCACTGCAAACCATGTACCCTAAGGAGGTTAAAAACTGAAATATACCAAAATATTCCTACCAGCATTCTTTATTGTGGCAAACCACTAGAAACAAAGTAGGCATCCAATGGTTGTGGCATGGCTAAACTAACTGGAACACAGGAAAGAATTAGATATTATGCCAGAAGGACTCAGAGAAGACATATAAAGGGGTGGAGAATAAAAACTAAGGTTTTTATATGTGTGTATGTGTTTAATGAGTACAATAATGAAAGCAGAAAGAACAATTAAAGAAAATACTATACTGTAGAATTATAATGACCAAATATGGATCCTTAAATTTCAACATATATCCCTCCTTTTTTTTGCAAAGGTAGAGAGGGTTTGAGTAGAGCACTTGCTTTAACTGCTAGATATTGTTCATGTGTTAGTTGGTTTTACTGAAATGTTTTTCTTTTTCTTTCAAAATCTTAGCTACATTGTTGGTGGAGTACTGAACTGATTCAACTCTTCTGGAGAGCAATTTGGAACTACAAACAAAGGGCAATAAAAACTGTGCATACTTTGATCCAGTAATACCACTACTAGATCTGTAGGCCAAGAGACCCATAAAAAAAGGGGAAAGAGACACAAGCATACAAAATACTCAAAGCAGCTCTTTTTGTGATAACAATCAGAAATTGAGAGGATGCTCATCAATTGGATAATGGTTGCACAAGTTATGATATATGAACTGTTGCTTCCTAAGAAACCATGAACAGATGGATTATAGAAAAGCCTGAAAAGACTTGCAAGAACTGATGCTGGGTAAAGAGCAGAGCAAGAGCACTACCATTAACAGCAACATTATGTAATTATCAACTATTATGGACTTAGCTCTTCTCAGCAGTTCAATGATCAAGGACAATTCTAAAGGAATTGTGATGAAAAATATCATCCACAATCAGAAAAGGAACTACCAAATTTGAATGTAGAACAAAGCACACAATTTTCCATTTTTAAAATTTGTCTTATGCTTTATGATATTTTTTCTTTCTCATGTTTTTCCTTTTGTTCTGATTCTTTTTTCACAACCTAATTAATATGAAAATGTTTAACAGTTATACATGTATAACCTATATCAGATTACTCATTGTCAAAGGGAGGAGGAAGGGAAGAGGGGGAAGGAGGGAAGAAAATGTGGAACTCAAAAAAATTACAGAAAAATTAATGTTCAAAACTATCTTTGAATGTAGTTGGAAAAAAATAAGTTTAAAAACAAAACAATGGGGGTGGCTAGGTGGCAGAGTGAATAGAGCACCAGCCTTGGAGTCAGGAGTACCTGGGTTCAAATCCGACCTCAGACACTTAATAATTACCTAGTTGTGTGGCCTTGGTCAAGCCACTTAATCCCATTGCCTTGAAAAGTCTAAAAAATAAAAAAATGAAACACAAAACACCAAAATCTTAGCTATAAAGGAATTCTTATTCTATATGGGAAAGAGGAGGGACAGAGTCAGTTCCAAAAACTAGAAGAGAACCTGGATGTCATCTAGTTCAAACTCCTCCTATTACATATGTGGAGACTAGGGTCCAGAAAATTTAAGTGACAAACCCATAATAACACAGGGAGTAATTATCAGAGGTGGGATTAGAATTCAAGTCCTCTGATTTCTCAGTTGGTGTTTGCCTAACTGTATCATGATGCTTCCTTGATTCAGAAATGAATGGCAAGTAAAATCAAAGGCATCATTGAAAAATACTCAGACAACTATCATATTCCCCCCAAATCCAGGTTTAACCTATATAACCATATGAAGCAACCCTGCTACAGTAGGATCTCAAGGTCTTTTACCATCCTGGTCAAGATTCTGAAAAGACCAGTTTCCTAGTTCTTTCCTTATTCTAGTTACATCTCTTCTAGAGGTCTTTATTTTATTGATTCTAATTCACAAACTGACAATTTTAGTCAACTTCTAAAATGTGACCTGTGATAAGGACAAAGCAGGGTGGTATTTCAATTATCTTTTTTTCTAGACAGAACAATTTTTTTGAAAAAAGCCTAGGAAAGCACTGCCCTTTTTTGGGGGGGAGGGGGCAATTAAGGGAGAGCAAGTCACATTGTTGGCTTTAAGTTTACATATAAATTGTTAGACTTAGTCTATAAGTTATAGCCTGTCAAAACAGTTGGAAATTCTGACTTATTATACCATAGAGGTTAAGTGATCATATTTCAAAAGGTGCAGTGGAAGGGAAAGCATCATTGTATGAATTCAAATTCTTCAGTGGAGGTCAGCCTGGGAGAGATGAGAAGCTCTCAGGAATGAAATTTTGAAGACATAAGCAGAAAAAATTCTCAGGAATTATATATAATAAGAATGTAAGATAGCTGGTAAGCAGCAAGCCATAATGGATGAAGGCAGTTTGGAAGCTAGGAAGACCTGGGTTCAGGTCAAATCTCTGCCACTTAACTTACTATAAAACTCTGGATAAGTTGCTTAACTGCTCAGTTATCCAGGCAATTATCTAAGACTTTAAATTGCAGAGAAAGTGTGACCTACACTAGAAGAGGGAACTTCTTCACTCTGAATTTCCCAATTTTCACTACAATTATAGGTCCAGGCTCGATGCCCCTACACAGTCTTCCTCTTCCTTGAGTGATCATGGGCAAGTCACTTAGGGCCTAAGATTTCTCAGCTGTAAAACCTGGGTGGGAGGATTGAGAAATTGAATTAGATGGCCTCTAAAAATCCTTCTCAGTCCTAAAATTCTATGATTTGATTGATGCCACTACTATTATTTCTCCTCTATTTAGATATTGTTTTCTATAAATTATCAGACATTCAACTAACATTCTTTCTTTGATTTACCTTTTATTCTCTGTGGCATCTGACTTGGCAGATGCCATGTGGGAACTTTTCTTCCTTTCCCTATATTTTTATCCCAAAGTCCTTAATCAGGTCTGATTAGGCAAATAGCTACCACTTCTTGTAAGATCCTCTCCCCCACTGGCTAATAATTCCACTCTATTTCTTATCTTGAGTCCCAGCCCAGAAAAACAAATCCCCATTCTCTGACACTTTCTTGATTTTCTCTTCTAAAGCTCCTACCTTTATTTGGTAGCACTGATGAAAATACCACTTAAGGATTTCAGTTTCTTGCTAAGAATTCATAATCCCTTGAGATGTTTTATAGATTCCTTCTGGCTATATCATTTGTCCCCGCATAAATCATCAGAAATGCTTTTCAGGTTTACCAAGTCTCAAGAGGCTATCTATCATCTACCAAAAAGGAGCTCTGGGAAGAAAGCATACTTTCCAACTGTTCACATAAGGTCAATGTACAGTTGCCTTGGTGCCCCCTGGCCAGAGTTTCATCAATCACCACAATTCAGCTTCTCTTCCCGGGATCAGTATTGGAAAGCCTTCCCTCCTGATGACACCTGAGCAAACTTCACTGGAACAGAGAGATTGTTACCTTTTCAAAAAAGGTTCAGAACTATCCTGAATGGAAAGAACTTCAAATCTATTTTCTACCTCCAGAGAGTCAATGGTCTATCTTCGTTTTTTCTGTGTTATATTTTTCTATTTTCTAACTCCTGACATATTTGAGTTCTTCTCTGCCTCTGTTTTCTTCTTGTTGGAAGATAAGTTTCTGATAAGTCAGAATAGAGAAGTTCTGCCTCTACCTTCTTGAACCCATGGTCTTTCTCTCTGCAGTATATAATATCTTATTTACTTCTTGAAACTCACACTGGCTTTTCATGCATCTTTGAGGATTTTCTTCTCAAACCTTCCTGACCATTTTCTTCTGTGAACATTGTTCTTCTTTCTTTCATTCCTTAAATGAAGATATTCTAACAATACTCTATTTTAGCTTTATTCTTATCTTCTTCCTGTATACTTTACCCAATAGAATTTACTCATCCCCTGAGGTTCAAATGTCATTTCTATGCAAATGATGCTCTATCTTTGACATTTCCCTCAAGTTCTACTTCTATTTTCTGTTAGATATCTTAACTTGAATGCCCCACTGGGACCTCAAATTCAACATGTCCAAAACAGAACTTTCATTTTAACAAAAATTCCCTCTCCTCATTATACCCTTATTTTTTAGGAGGTGGGGGAAGAGACTTTTGGCATTGCCCTCCTTAGAGGCTGACTATCTTCAGATAGTACTCAACTTCTCCTTCCTTCCCTTTCTGCATGTGATGGTTCACAAAATCCATCTCAATCTTATCTGTTTAATCTGCCTTCAAATCTATCCCCTTATTTATTTCCATATCTACTTTCATCATTAGTTTGGGCCCTTAATACCTGGTATCTTAACTGGTCTATCATGAAATCTTTTCTTTGAAACATCTCACCGAAGAGACCTTCCCAGTTATGATCATATTGTTCTTCTGTTCAAAATCCCAATGATTCCTAAATGCCTCTGTCATTATGCTCATCTTCTCTGGCTCTGCTGGTTTGTGTCATCCTCTCCTATCATGTCTTCACATATACCATACAATTCAGACAAACTTGGCTTCTCCCACACTTTCCCCATGCTTCTAATCATCTGCATACCTTCAAAGCCCTTCCTCTATCTCTCAGCTGGTCAAAAACCCTACCTTCAAAGTCCAGTTAAATACTATTTCTCTTTGTGAAGCCTTTCTTATTCTTCTTATCTGAAAGTTACTCCTATCTATATCTCTGAATATAATAGCTTGTATATATCAATCTTATAAACAAATCACTTGCTCCCTTGCCATTTTTTCATAGTCATCTACCAGACTAGGGATTGATCGATGAGTTCTTCATAAGAATCATTACATTAGGGCCAGTTCTAACCAAGCATCATATTACTCCTTGACCATCTTGTTTTCAACTGCCTTATTAAACACAACCCTCCCTACCTCACCCCCATACCTTCTTTAGCATTCAAAAAACCATAATGAAATCATTACTGTCAGTGCTACTAGAAAGGATGTCTATGACTCCTCTTAACATTTCAATAACCATCCAAATCATTGTACCCTGGTATCCCTCCTATAGCCACTGATGTTTCTTTCTGTTGGAATGACTAAGGGCATATGTTATCCCTGTACTTAGAAGTATTACATATGCTTAATAATATAGCAAACATGTAATATATGCTTTGTGTTCCAATAATTCATCCATAGCACATTTTAGTTTTCCTTGAACTGATCTATGTGTATACTTTAACTTTCTTTGATGGCTGGGACCTTCTCTAATATTTACAAAATGGTACCTTATACCAAACAAGAGCTTAACAACTGTTTGTTGAATGAAAGGTATCACCAGAGCGGCTGGTGATAACATAAATGGTGAAACTCCAGTGCAGGTTAACAACTTCTCAGACACTTTTCATTTTAGTGAATGATCTAAGCTTTAGTGCATTATGAGGTTAAATGACCTGCCTGGAGTCACAAGGGCAATAGATGTCAGAGGTGGAACCTAAACCAAATTCCAAGGGCGACTCAATATTCTCCATATCACATTGCCTTTCTTGCTAAATGAAAATTAGAAATTCTAACATGGTCATGTGTAATTATCTAATGGCAAATTCAGAGGGAATAACTATATTCACTCAACATAATGCACAAAGATTAGTTAAGATATCAAAATGCCATACTATTCTCAGAGAATTAACACAAGAATTCTGAATTAACTTTCCATTAAAATAAAGCCAAATTAGCAAAGAATATAATGTTCAGAGGTATTATCACATACTTTAGGTGAAATGGATTTAAACTGAATTCATGTGTTTCTGTCTCTACAATGAAACATTTGATTTTAAAGCAGAACCTGAGAAACAATTATATGACAACTTATGTAAGAACATAATAGTCACAGGAAATAATCAGAAATACAAGTCCAAGTATAGAAAAAATATTGAAAAACTTAAATAAACTAAGTTAATGCTTCATGGTACTCAACAATTAAGAAGGCTCCAAAGTAATATATTCAGATCCTGATTTAAACTACTGACAAAGGAATAGAGTAACTAGATTAAATTCAATATTTTGGTAAAGGAGAGTCCAAAATTACAAGGAAAAAGACTCAGAGAACATTCATTGTGTACATATAGAATCTATATTCTTGTATGCCATGGTTAGGTTCCTTATCTTTCCAAATGAATACATTTAATTAAAGCACAGGGATCAATTTTTCTTGAAGAAGGCAACTGACTTGATTTGGGAGATATTCATATCAGCTTCTGTTCTTTACACAGCACTTTCCTCCTAAGGTATTGCTGAAGTTTTATTTAAATAACTAAACTGGTAGGCAGATAGGTAGCACAGTGGCTAGAGCACTGCCCTGGAGTCAGGAGGACCCGAGTTCAAATCCTACCTCAGACACTTAATTGCCTTGCTGGGTGACCTTGGGCAAGTCACTTAACCCCACTGCCTTAAATAAAATTTAAAAAAATAACTAAACTGGGTATAGGTTAGACAAGGAAAATTCTCCAGTTTTTCAAATTCATCTGTATGATCTCATTCTTACTATATAATAGTACCCACAATTCATAAGATAACTTCTCATAATTTTCTCATTGGGTAATATGAATGATTTTTTTCAATAGGTTGCACTCGGAATTCCTTAAATACTTTTTTGCAGTGTCCTTTCTTTCCATTCCATTTTAGCCAATATCAAAAACATGTCCCAACTTTAGCCACTGTCATCATTCAAAACTGTTCCATATCTAAGATGTTGCATTCTGAAGTTCTGCTCTCATCATTCCCTATCAACTATATTGGCTTTTAGATGTCTTCAACATGCCTTCCTTTCCCAGGAAATTCATCACTGGGAAATTTCATTACCTTGTCAGATTCAATCTCTCTGGTATTTGCATCTCATCACTGTCATTTGTACCTCTATTTGGAGGGAAGGACAGTGGTTACAGGGCCTCAGCACAGTCTTCTCCCTCATGTGCTGCAAGGTATACTGTTTTGAAATTCTCTGGACTTCTCTACAATGCCCTGGAATCACATATCATTCCCTCTCCTTTCAATATATTTCCCCTTGTTTCAGTTTCTTTTTCTATGTTATCTTTCTCCATTAGCCTATAAGCTCAATAAGCTATTAATAACCATGGAAAAGAATGTTTCAAAACACTAATAATAGAGAATTAAAATAAAAACAACTCTGAGGTTTCACTTCATGCTCAACAAATTAGCAAGGCTGACAAAAGATGGGAATAGTCAATGTTGAAGTGTTTATGGAAAAATAGGCATACTAATTCATTGATGGTGGAATTGTAACTTAGTACAACCATTATGGAAATTATCCAAATAAAGTGACAAATGAAATGACCAAAAGATTATTTTGCTAAGCAAACATTACTCCAAGGAGGTCAATAAGAAAAATAATTATACCATATTACTAAAATATCTATAGCAATATATTTTTGGTAATAGAAGAGAATTGAAAATAAATTAGATATTCATTAAAAAGGGAATGACTCAACAAACTGTACTTGAATGTCAAGGTATATGATTGCACTGTAAGAAAGGAAAATTATAAATACAGAGAAGAATGAAAATACTTTCATAAATTCTTGCAAAATTAATTAAGAAAATAGTATATACAATTAAAAATGGAAAAATTCAAAATAACTGAAAGTTAGTGTGGCAAAATTACAAAGGAGACATAAGAAGACACCTTCCATACTCATTTGTGAGTGTCCATTGGGTTGGATATTGTCATCTGCTGTCATATTTTGTTTTTGTTAATCTTTTTAAAAATGTTAATATTACATGGAATGGCTCTCTGGGAGAGAGGAGGAATGACATAAAAAGATGAAATTTAGGCTCCACAATATGAAGACATATCAATAATTTTTATTTTCTAACTTGTTATTTGTCTTTCATATGAAAATTTGACAAGCATGCCATTTCAACTTTTATAAATGTCAGTTGATAAAATTGTTGGAGCGTTAGTTCAAGCCCAGATCCTTTGAGGTACTTCAATAGAGAGTTTCTTCCAAGTGGTCACTGAACCATTAATAAATATTTTAGGTCTGTCCATTCCTCGGCTCCACTTAACTCTGAATTATAGACCCAATCTAGCTTATACCTCTCCATCTTGTTCATGTGAACTACTTGAGAGACTTCATCAGATGATTTACTGAATTTAGCAAAAACTTCAGTTATTTTTACAGTCAAGTGTGACTCTTTGTGACACATTTGGGGTTTTCTTCACAAAGAAATTAGAGTAGCTTGTCATTTTTTTCTAGCCCATTTTATAGGTGAAGAAACCGAGGTAAATAGGGTTAAGTGATTTATCCAGAGTCATACTGCTAGTAAGTATCAAAGTTCAGATTTGAATTTAAGAAGATGAGTCTTCCTGATTCCAGGCCACTCTATCTACTGTGTCACCTGGCTGCCTTTAGAGAAAACTATATCTACCTTATTCATCTGGTTTACCAATTTAGTAATCTTGTTAATAAAAGAAATAAGGTTAGATTGCCACGTTCTGTTTTCACTAATTGTTAGCCATCCATCCTTTATAAAGGCATTTTAGATTTTGCCAGGAACCAGTAAAACTCATTGGTCTATGATTTAAAGGTTCCATTCCCTTCTCTTTTTTGAAAGTCAGGATAACTTCTTCAAATCTGCTGTACTTATCCTTTTTTCAGATTTTTTGTTTCTCTTGCTTTTTCCAGATAATTGAGACTCAATCATCTGTGCAAGTTATTTCAAAACCTTGAGATAATAGTGTAATTGGATTTGATGACAAACTCATCAAGAGCAATTAGATATTCTCTTACTATTTATCTAGTGAATTATCTCCACATTAGTTACCAAGTATAAGGATGATTACTAACTCTAAAACCACTCCAGACCTCCTATTTCTAACTACTTCTTGGGCTTCTCCACTAGATATTCTTAAAATATTTTGTCATACCCAGATCATAACAGACCATTTCTGTAATCCTTTCCTTTTGCATCTCTTGTACCCTTGTCCTATCACTGCTTCTGGATCACCAAATTGCAATCCTGGATTACTCACACCAGCTGCATCCTTTGTATTTGTTCACATGGTGTTACTTGAATCCAATATATAGCATGCACCTGAGTTGTCATGGACCACCACAAAATAATGCTAGCTGAACTGTATTAAGAGAATCTTTTTACTCTTTCCTAATTCTTTACTCTGCTTCCCTTGGAGGCTGTTCTCTCTCAAAATTCTTACTCATCATCTCTTTTTCCTCTGACATCTGAGGACCTCACTTTTTTTTCCTGAGAAAATTAAAGGTCTTTATAAGGTTACAAGTCATTCCCCAATTGAAAAATGGTCAAAGGATATGAATGGACAGTTTTCAAAACAAGAAAATAAAGCTATATATGATTATATGAAAAATGCTCCCAATCATTAATTATTAGAGAAATGCAAATTAAAATTAAAATTAAAACAACTCTGAGGTATCATTTCACATCTATTAGATTTGCTAAGATGAGAAAAAAGGGAAAATGATAAATGTTGGAGAGGTGGGAAGACTGGGACATTGATGCATTACTGGTGGACACATCTAACCTTTATGGAAAGTGATATGGAACTATGCCCAAAGGGCAATCAAACTGTTCATTCTCTTTGACCCCAGCAATTCCAATTTTAGGACTACATCCAGAAGAAATCATTAAAAAATGGGGAAAGTCCCACATGTTCCAAAATATTCATAGCAACTCTTTTGGTAGTAGCAAAGAATTGGAAATTGAGGGGATGCCCATCAAATGGGGAATGATTAAACAAGTCATGGTACATGAATACTTTGGAATATTATTGTTCTATAAGAAACCGTAAATAGGTGGACTCTAGAGAAATATGGAAAGAGTTACAGGATCTGATACTGAGTGAAGTGAGGAGAACCAAAAGAACATTATACACATTAACAACAACAATGTGAGATGATCAACCTTGATGGAAGCAGCTCCTCTCAGCAGTTCAGAGAGCTAGGACAACCATATTAGACCAGCTATGGACAATGTTACTCCATCCATAGGAAGAAAAACTAAACAAAATAAAAAAAATTTAAAAACAAAACCCTTAATCTGATAAACACTTTCTAAAAATGATTCTTATGTATCTCCTTCCCTTAATCCTAATTCCTCATACCAAAAATGATGAATCTGTAAATAATCTGTTTATCACAAACATGTATGTACAATGTTCACTGCTGAGGGGAACGGGGTGGGAAGGGAGGGTAGAAGGAAATTTTGTAATTTAAAAATATTCATATACATATAGGTGAATGTTGAAAAACTTTCATAACAAGTATTTGTAAAAATAAATTTTCAATTAAAAATAATAAAAAAGAAAATTGAGGGTCTTTAAGCATAAATTCTATCTTCTGTATCTCAAAATCACCTCTTACTTTTTTCTTATTTATTTCAGTCTCTGTTAATGCAGTGGTCCTTCTTGATGAAGTCAATCTCTCTACATGTCCTCATGATATGTCATCTTTTTTTTTATCAACTCAATCATTCTTTCTCTCTTTAAATTTCATTTTTTAAACATTTACTGTCTCTGTCACTGTTGCCTAAACACATGTAAAAATATCCTCCATTTCAAGAAAAGAATAATGCATCCAAAAGCAACAACAAAATGACACTATATACTGCCATATCTTAAAGTTATCATCCTTTACTTTTCCTTTTCTTTGCCAAATTTTCAAATTACCACATTTTCAATTTATCATAGATTTCATAATTTCCAAATGAGATGTTTTTTCTCAGACCTCACCCTTCTTGTCCTCTTTGCAATATCTGACACTGTTGACCACTCTTTCTTCCTGAATACACTTTTCTTTGGGTTTTCATCAATGTTTTCTTTTGGTTCTCCTCCAATGCTTCATCAAAGTTTCCTTTCTTGGATCTCCAGTTGTATTATATCCCCTAAATATGGGAATGTCCTAAGGCTTTGTGCTGGACCATCTTCTAGTCCCTTTTAACACTCCCTTAATAAGTGAACTTATAACTTCAGTTGGTTTAATTTTTATCTTTATGTAGGTAATTCACAGAGCTATAGACCTAGTCCTCATCTCTGAGTTCCAATCCCACCCAAATCACTGGATATCCCAGAGACATCTTAAATTCAGCATTTAAGAAAAATCTGTTCATCTTTCTTCCCCATAACTATATAGCTTCTCCCAAATTTCCTCATTTGCCTCAAGTACTATCATCTTTACAGTCTTCAAGGTTAGAATGTTTTCCTTGATTCCCATTCTCTCTCACTCTACATATTACATCAGTTGCCAAATCATATTTCTACAACATTTCCTTACATCTGAAAGCTGTCTGACATAGACAATTTTCTGTTCAACTGAAGGGGATTGAGCTATCACCTCAGTTCAAGTACTCATCATCTCCTGTCTGGGACTATTGTGATGGTCTCTGAATTGATTTCCATACTCATGTCTCCTCATTCTAATTCATTCTCTGAACAGCTGCAAAAATGATTCTCCTTAAGTGCCAATATGACCATGTTACTATACCAACACAGTAAATCCTCACGGTTCTCTATCACTCCCAAAAGAAGAGCAAACTTCTGTTTTGACTTTTAAGCCCTTCACAACCAGGTTCCAAACTATCTTTTCAGTCTTTTGATACTGTACTCTATGGGACAGTCAAACTAATGTTGCTTTTCTTCCCACATCAGCCCAATTCCCCTTTTGTTCTCTCAGGCCTGGGATATATTCCCTCATCACCTTTACCTCACAGAATTCTTACTTCTTCCAGGACCTTCCAATCAGAGAAATTATGATTTTATTTTTATCACCAAGCTCTCTACACTGTATATATTAAATGTCTCTAGATTCCTTCATTCAACCTTCTTTGCCTCAACCTCAGTACTTTTTTCCAGAAATACCATGACCACCTCTTAACTGGTTTTCTTGCCTTAGTTTCTCTCTTCTTAAAAGGCCCTTATTGAGGTGGCTAGGTGGTGCAGTGGATAGAGCACTGGCCCTGGAGTCAGGAATATCTGGGTTCAAATCTGGCCTCAGACACTTAATTACCTAGCTGTGTGGCCTTGGGTAAGCCACTTAACCCCATTGTCTTACAAAAAAACCAAAAAACCTAAAAAGATGTCTTAATAAAAGGCCCTTATTGCTATAGGAAATAATCTTCCTGAACCATGACTTAGATCATGCTCTTAACTAAAAGAACTTCAATTAATTCCCACTATTGAGTAGGTGACAATATCCATGGCACTACACATCACTTAATGGCATTTAGCACATTTTATTTTGAATTATAATTAGTTACAATGTATCTTATTTCCCTACTAGACTAAGATCCTTCACAGCAAAAATACTGTCTTATTCATTTTTATATTATTCATAGTATTTAATGCAAAATGTCACATAAAAAGTATTTACTAAACAAAGAAACTACACTCTTGAAGGAATCTTCATCTTTCTCTAATTCCATTTTTTACTTTAAAGATAAGGCAACTGAATAAGTTATTTATTCAAACATAGTGAAAGTTAGTGTCAGAACCAGATGGTTCCTTGGACTTCTGCTCTGAATTGAGCATAATAAAAAGTTCTCTTAGGAAATTGTGCTCTTTCCTGCTGAAACACATATATCAATATGGCGATTAGACTAAGTCCTATATTATAGATATAGCTATTAAGGAAAAAACTCATGTTTAGTGGTAGAATTTGGAGATGAGCTAAAATGAAACATTACATCTCCCATAATTTTACTTTAATTTTGAGTCTTTTTTTATAAAAAATGAATTGTTTGATCTAGAGACAAATCCTTCATTGCTTTCAAATAACACATAATGTCCTTCGAAAATAGAACCATTTTAAAAGGATTTTTTTGAGTTATTTCTTCAACAGTGCCAAAGCATTGTGCTGAATTACCTCAACCTTCTCTCTGATTTCACTCATTGCCACATATCCATGTGAGCATGTACACACACACACAGACACACACAAAAACACACACAGACACATCTGCAAGGCCACATTATCTACAATTAGAAAGTCAAGTATTTCCTTTACTTAAACTAACTGATTTATATGAAGAGCCAATACCTAACCTTGGCTCCATGAATACTAGGCACTTGGTAAATGAGAAGTTACATCATAAGAACAAAATTCAAACTGGATCAGTCAATAATGTTTATTGGATATGTGGCAGAAAAAGACAACAGTTTTGTTAAATCAAAATTGCATTTCTAGAGCTGTCTTGAGAGAGGAAAAAGTAATTTTAAAAGGCAAATAAAACTTCCACGGGACAAAAATAGGTGTTTGTCTTTTCACTTTTGACTATTCTTATATAGTTATGATGATCCTATACTGTAAATCTTTAGTTAATTAATTCTAAAATTTTAGCAACAAGATTCTTAACCTCATCCTGTATTGAACACCATCTGTCTTTGGTGAATATTTAGCTTTCACTCACAACCTCCTTCCTAGCCCTGCCTTAACTAAATGAAGCTTCTGAAAAGACATCAAAGTTTTCCATTCAACTAGAAGGGGTATGAGAATATATTCTATAAATAGGCCAGTTCTATTACTTCATAATCTCCTGCTGCCATCTCCTGTATTAAACAAAGAACCCACTTGTCACTTTTAAATAAAAAGAATAATTTTTATTGGTCAATCTGATTAAATGTTTTCTAAATAAAAAAATACAAGGAAAATTGTTGTTTCTCTTACCTCTAAATGACTTCGACGTTCTGCAATGACTCTCTCATCTTTATTCCCAAATAGCTTCTTTGGGGGGAATTCTAGAGTAGCAAGCTGAAATATATAAGAAAGAATACATTAACAGGTTTTTAATAGAAATGGGTATTATAGTTTGAATTATGAGGTGAGTTTCATAGATTACAAATCAGGAGCATAAAGTTCTTATATTGAACTCTATCATTAAGTTCTATGAGATCTTGGTCAAAAATCTCTCTAGGTTTTGGTTTCCTTAGCTGGAAAATAAGTGGCTTGGTTTACAATGTCTATAAGGACCTTTTTACTTCAGTCTCTAGTAATCATCTTTGGTTACATAAGAATGGAAGAAATAAACCAAACATAATAATGACAATTTTTAAAAAATAAGTCATCTCATTTGAAGATGATTATATATGCTCAAGTTCTTCCTATAGCCCATATAAAGATTTTCTAATCACCAAATGTATTTGTACATACTTCCCGACTCCATATGCCTACTGTAGTATACGAATTTGCTCTTAGACAATGTTTAATGTCAGGAAAGTTAGTATTCATTAAGCACTTACAACATGTCAAGAACAAGGTTGAGGCCCAGAAGAAGCAGAACACCTTCTCCTGGAAATCTAATTATAAACAAAGAACAGATCTATATAAAAAGCAATCTGAAAGGTGAAGGTATTAGCAGTTGGGAGGACTGTGGAGTTAAATCTAAATGTAAGCAAAGAGGTATAATATTCTGGGCATAGGGGTTAATTTATTAATACAAATGCATATGAAGTATATTAGTCCAGAAACAGTAGACAGATTAAGATAGTTATACTGCAGAGTACATGGAAGAAAGGAACATGTAAGAAGACTGAAAAGGTAAGATGGGAACAATTTTTTTAGAACTTTAAATGCCAATTAGAAGATTTTCTATTTGATCCTAGAGGTAATACATAGCCACTAGGGTTCACTGAACAGAAGAAGTGACATGGTCATCATATCAAGGCTTTAGAAAAATCTTTAAATGAAGAAGAGAAAGCAAGGAGACTAATTAGAACATTACTGTAGTAGTCTAGGTGAGAGAATTCTAGGAAGGATGAAGAGAAGGAAGGAGAAGGGAATTAACACTGATTTAGTGTCTATTATGTCCTATGCATGAAATGATAAGCGCTTTTTACAAACATCTCATTTGGTTCTGATACAGGAATGACGAGCACATTAATAGATGAGATACTGATCTATACGACATATTTTGAAAGGAGAAATAAAAAGAACTGGTAACAGATTAGAGTGAATGAGGGAAGTGTCAAAGATAATGAAAGTTGGAAGCCTAAATTTCTAGAATGATAGTTCTGCCTTCACCAGTAACAGAGAAGGTTGGGGGGGGGGGGGGGGGGGAAGAGCCTGGAGCAAAAGATGAATTCTGTCTCCAATATGTTGAGGTGTCCAAGAGGTTATTGGAAATTAGTGACAGTAGCTCAGGAGAGATTAGGAGTGAATGCATGAGAAATAGGATTCTCTGCATGGAGTATCTTCTTGGTAATATTAAAGCTAAAGTAATTAGATTCCCACCAAAGATTCCCATTGTCTCGAGAAAAAAATCTAAGCAGTATTGTTTGTTTTAATACAGCAAATGAAAGAGACCTTGGAGATCAAGTTGATCAAATCTCTCAATTTACAGAGATTTAAGTTTTTTGCTATTTGCCTAAGACCACAAAACTAGTGGACAGCATGGCTGAAATTAGAATTATTGGATATGTGGCAGAAAAAGACAAAGGTCTCCAGACTCCATGCTATTAAGCCATGTGCAAAAAAAACACTAAGCTTCACAATTTGCCTCTCATCTGTAACAAGTCTAATTCTAACAAACAGGATCCCAAAGAGGGTAGTCATTAAGACTTTACAATTAGAGGTATTAATATGCAAACTTAATTTACTCAACTGAAAAAATGTTACTTCTTTAAATGGGGATCCAAGGAGTAGGAGAAAATACCATTTGTGATCACTTTCAACATAAACCAATGACAGACTTAAACCTTGAATTCATGATTCCTAATACAATGCTCTTCTACTGCCATCCCAAAACCATTAGGATGTGGTAGCTTAGAGAATTCAGGATTGAAGCCTTCAGAAACAAAAAAAACTGATAACAAATACTTTATGATTTTACAAAATTTTTTACATCCATTATCTAATATGATCTCATTTTTACTCTTTCTGTACTTGGCTGCCCTATCTGGCTCCTGCCCATGCCTATATATACATATTTTGCTTTGTCAATGGATTTCTTCCTTTGGCATCTTACCCAAGTAGTTTTTGGGAGCCATCATCCTGCTAGTATGACAGTCTTTCATCTCTAGTGCACTTTAATGAGGAGAGGTACTTCTCTGCCAGTCATTTGGTTTTCATCTGGCCAAGATTTACTTGTCTATGAATCTCTTTCCCCTGCCATATAGTCAGGGATTGGTTCTGAAAGCTTGGCAGTCACTCTTCACAGTTTGGTTGTTTTGTCATTTTCTTCTGTGGATGATGAAGTGATGTGTTTTATTCCTAGAGAAATTTATAAACTGCTTTTCTTACAAACTCAAGTAGTGAACTGAAAAGATTTCAGAGGAATTGCATCATCACATAGGGAGAGACCTAGCATCTTGGATTTCATCTTTAAAAAACAGTATTTTCTTTCCTATGTCAAATACACCTACTTCACTATGATTTGTGCCTCAAGCATTTGTAACTTTTTTACTCCACCAAGAGCGGGAGGAAATCTTAGAAATCATCTAGCCTAATCCCTTCATTTTTTTAAAGGAGAAAATTCATTTAGGGCCAGAGAACTTAATTTGGCTTAATCACTCATCTAATATGGAACTAGAACCCAGGTCAGATATTAAATCATTAAATCATTTTTTTAAGTGGAAAATCAGAGTAAAAGGTCTCATGGGTCCAGGAGGAGGTAACTCCTGATGAGAATAGTGAGTGGAGATTAGAAAGAATGGTGTGGCCAAGGGACTTCTAGAACTAAAGAAAAAGTCATTTGTAAATTGGAGAGAATGGTGTGGTCAAGGCACTTCTAGAACTAAAGAAAAAGTCATTTGTAAAGTTTTGCTTAGAAGTATGGAATTTTAACTTGAGGGCAGTTAAAAGATAGTTTGTCCAACCTAGCAATAGTTTCTAGGTGGAATTAGAAAGACGACTGTAAAGCAACAAAAGTCAAATTAATCTCACTCACAAGGCATGTTACTTGTAATAGGCAACAAATGACAAGGAGCAGTAAGATCTGGAAAATATCTGGGGTATTCTGGCTGCTATCCTCAGTGGTACAGAAGGATAAGAAGAAAATTGCACCAGGGTAGCCTTTTAAGGGGTGTAAAAGAGAAATGTCATATAAATTCAAGATGCTGGCTACCTGTAGGTGTAATGATATCTGTGTTATCACTTAGCTCATGATTACACACACATCCAAAGTAAAATGGAGAGCTGAGGCCATTATCTAAATTTCAAAAAAGGGAACAAAAACCACTAAGACACTTTCATCAGAAGTAACCAGATAATGGAAGCAAAAGTTAATTTCTTCCCTTAATTATTCTGGCTCTCCACTTCACTTGGCAAACATAGCCATACACTTAGAGTACCTTCTTTATTACATTTGTCACATGATATTTCTTCTCTGCAGACTACAGTATTTCAACATTTCTAAAGACCCACTATAGGGAAGTCTGAGGTTCCATCAAGCCGATCAGCTAATAAAATATAGCTACTTTTATACAACTTGCTATAGATTAGATCTTTTCCAAATTAATGCACATTATTGATGCTTTTACTAAAAGCACTATTCATTCCTGGTTCCCCCATCTACCCCAAAATAACATCTTTTGCAATGTAATATTTTAAGACTAAAAAGAAAGTGGTAAAGAAAGTCTTAGGTTTGGATGAGAACTATACCCTTGAAACTGGCCCAAAATTTTGAAAGGAAAAAAAAATAACCATCCCATCTTTATTTGGGTGTGGATCAACTTTGAATAGAGACACAAAGCAGTGAAGTCTGCCAAATAAGTGAGGGAACTAAAAGTGAAAACCTTCATGTGGACCTCACTGTAAAAGGCTGCTGCTGGAAGGCCAGAAAGGATTATTTTATTCTGAGATTGTATAATTCTATAACCAGCATAGCTAATGATTCCATATTGCTTTTTCCATATCTGTGGAGACTTTAAAGTTCAGGAAATTTTCTACAGAGGGAGGTAGATGGAACAAAATTTATTAGATACCCCACCAAGATGTGGGACTGGCTCCAATACTCTCTAGGATATAGAGAAGACAGCTAATGCTATGCTTCCCTAAGAAGAAACCATGCTGGGGAACAGTGTGCTGTCTGTCTTGGCATCCTCACTTACTTCTGATGATCTTGGTGTATTGGGCTCTCATGAGAAAGACAAGAGTGAATAGTTGCTGACTGGGAAGCAGAATGATTATTCCCAGAGATGCTCTGATGATGTGGCACTATGACTATAAGAATCAGCCTGAGGTCTTCATATTTTGGCAAACAGAGGACTGGGAGTCATTAGGGGAATAGATCCAGAACACCCAAGACTGCCAATATCCTCAATTCAATGTGTCAAAAATGGAACTCATTATCTTTCCCCACATTATCCAAACTCCCTCTTCTTTCAAACTTCCATGTTTCTGAGAGTACCACTATTTTTCCAGTCACTTAGGTTCCTAACCTCAGAGTCAATCTTAATTTTTCCTTTTCCCTCATTTTTATAATTTTCCTCCCTCAGTTGTCAGTTTCATTCATTCTTCCTATTCAACATCTTTAAATCAGTTCCTTTTCCTTTACTTATATGGGGCATCACTTCTGTTCAAGAGCTTGTTCCTGCACTATTGTAATAGCCTTCTAAGTCAGTGGTAGGCATTGTGCTAATAGGGTGGGCAAAGAGAAAGGCAAAGATAGTGCCTGCTCAAAAGAAATTCACAATTTAATGAGGGAGATGATACACAAATTAGGTGCAATAAGATATAGCCAGGTAAACTGGAAATAATCTCTGGTGAACACACTAGGATTATATGGGACAGGAAAGGCTTGAGCAGAAGGTGGGATTCATTTGACACTTGAAGGAAACAAGGATTAGTTGGTTCGTTGGGAATGCTCTACCACAGGATGGGTACAAAGAGTCCAGGTGAACACCTGGGATGGATTCTCTAAATTATGCATTTCCTTTAAGTTCCTTCAATTCTGCCTTGCTCATAAGAGCAAGACACTAGAAGTAAACAAGGAAGCCTCCTAATTGTTCCTCCCTTTAAGGCTCTCTTGTTTTACACTTTTCACTTTTTCTTTTTTTTTTTAATTAAAATAAAAATCACACTATATCACTTCCCAACTCAAATTGAAGTGGCATCATATTGGCTCAAAATTAAGTAAAGACTCTCCTGTTTGTAATTTAATGCCTTTGACATACTACCTTTCCAAACTTATTAGACATTCTTCCCCCTCATTCACACTTCAGGATTGTCAACCTGGCCTTCGTGTGGTTCCTTTACATTTTTCATGTCCATGCCATCTTTGGGATAGGATCTTTGCACCAGATCTCCCTCAGATCTGCAATGAACTTTCCCTCTCCTCTGCCTCTTAGAAATACTCATTTCCTTTACTAAAGAACCACTTTTTATATGAAACCTTTCCAGATTCCTGTAAACTGGTTAGCAACTGTCCCTCTTACAATCAAGAAAAAGCAAAACAAAACCTTTGTATTTGTTTTGTATGTCTCTATCCCTCCAATGGAATATAAATTCCTGAAGGGGAAAGATTTTTATTTTTGCTTTTACATCTCTAGAGTCTAACATAGTACCTAACACATAAGGACAAAGATAAGGACTGGACATGTAATGTTGTTGGTATAGGGAATGTCAGAAGTAAAAAGAATAAATTTGAATTTCCTTTATTTACCACTCATTCCTTTTATAATTATAATTAGAAAAATCACCTTCATTTTCCTCTGAATCTTATCCCCCCACAAAATAAGTTTGGTAATGAAAAACAGTATCCAGGGTCCAAAAAGTCAGTAAGCTACAAAGTGGTGTCAAAGACACAGCCAGTGGCCATAACTCCTAAGTACACAGGAGGCAAAATAAAATGTAATTGGAAATATTTAATAAAACATAGAAAATGTTAATATGTGGTTTTCTAAGTCAATATGCAGCCAACAGATATCCTTATGCAAAGTTTAGTGGTATTTGATTTCAGTTTGTATCAGTAACACATCAATAAACTTTAGGATATCTGGATTCCTCTAAATTACTGGAGTGATCATAACTATTCATTTAACTACCCTAGTTAAGTAGATAGAAGGCAAGACATGCCAACAGGAAGACTCTTCAACATGAGTTCAAATCTGGCCTCAGACATTTACTAGTTGGTTGACCCTGTGCAAGAAAATAAGCCCTGTTTGCTTCAGCTTCCTCATCTACAAAATTGCTAGAGAAGGAAATAGCAAATCACTTTATTATCCTTGCCAAGAAAACCCCACGGGATCATACCAAATGGGACTGGACAATACCTGAATTCCCCTCAGCTTTGATTTATTCATCTTTTAAATGATGGAAATGGGCTAGAATTAGGTAATCATGCAGGCTCCTTCCAACTCTAAAATTTGATTTAATATAATTGGGCCTCACTTCTCTTATTTGCAAAAGGAAAGATATAGACTGATCATCTTTAAGATTCTTTCTGTCTGACAATCAATGATTCACACAATAACAACTAAAACCTTTCAAAGATTTATTAAAAGTTGGGAGCATGTAGAGTCTGCAACCATATACTGAACAACACATAAGGGTTTTTTTGGCTATATTGCTAATAAGGAATACAGTGACTTAAAAGAAAATAGTGGGTCTCTCATTTGAAGCAAAGCTCAAATTGCAGAAATAAGATTGAGAACATACTGATAAACAGAGAAATTTATTCATGCTGCTTTTCAAAAGGTTACAGGAAAAGAAAGGAACAGGAAGAAGTGGGTCAGCAGTATTCAGGGAAAAACATACTTCAAATTACATCTCCTTCTCCAAGAAAAAAAGCAGTGATTTTCACCTTGTTGAGGTGGTAGGAAATGGTACAAGGGTTGTTCGAATTCTCACAGGAAAAATGACAATTACAATAAAAGTAAATGATTATATAGGACTAGAACAAATTGGGATATTATTTATAAGAAAAATGTTAGCTGTGGAAAAGAGAAATTTTAGCATCATACTTAGAAGGTAATAATGGTATAATACTAAATCATACAATTTGATTATATAAAACCCCCCAAAAAGGAAACAAAGATATTGGAATACAACAAAATATTTCACCAGTCTAAAAGAAATTCAAAATAAAATATATTATATTCTTTAATTTAGCAAATAGTTAAAATGAAGAATGAAATAAATTTTATAAATTTAAATGAATTAAAGGAACAAAATTCTTAACTTTAATTTAGTTCCTGCCAATTCCCACAGAGAATATCTTTCCCTTTGTCAAGTTCTTATATGCTTCTGATCCGAGCTCTAGATTTTCCATGTAGAATTTTTTTACCATCAAATTTCTAACTTAAAATGAATCTACAACACGAGCAATTTACATAATCAAAAAGGCCAAAAGCTTATTTTATGAAAGGCAGAGATTTTAAATTATTATTTATAATCCTTCTGGAAAAAGGGAAAGCCCTAATTTTTTTCCTGTGATATAAGAATGCTATTCAATATTCTTTCTGTTGTTTATAGTTTATCACTTCAATGAATTATAAATTCTATTAATGTGACTTCTGTTTCCATTGATGCATTCTGCAATCTTTTAATGTCTTATTGACTCTTTATTATGATAAAAAAAATCAACTCTGTTATGTTCATCTTGCTATTGGTTGATTCTAATAAGTCTCTGAATTTGTTCTACCTGTTCTACCACAATCAGCATTTTTTTTTAGGTTTTTTGCAAGGCAAATGGGGTTAAGTGGCTTGCCCAAGGCCACACGGCTAGGTAATTATTAAGTGTCTGAGACCAGATTTGAACCCAGGTACTCCTGACTCCAAGGCTGGTGCTTTATCCACTGCGCCACCTAGCTGCCCCCAATCAGCATTTCTTAAGCATCTATTAAGTACCAGCTGCTAGGCAACATGATGAGGATAGAAAAATAAAACTGAAATGGTCTCTGCTCAAAAGCAGGACACAGTGTATCCAAACAAGCAATAATAATATTAATGATTTTAAACTTTATAAATATTATTTCACTGTATCCTGACAACAACCTTGGAGGTGGTGCTATTATCCTCATTTTACAGTTGAGAAAAATGGAGTACACAGAAGTTAAGTGACTTGCCCAGGGTCACAGAGGCTGAATTTGAACTTAGATCTTCCTGACTTCAGGCCCAGTCTCTTTGTGGCTGCCTAGACATGTACACATGTAAGTATATACAAATTAAATAGAAGGTTATTAGGGAGTCTAGATAAATGGGGAAATAAAGAAAGCCCTCATGTCAAAAGAGGTGCTTGGATGGAGCAGTTCTGAGAAGCAGTAGTGAGAAGTGCATGGATGCAGAAGGAAAACTGGTGTGAAGACCTGCAGAAGGGAGGAAGGAAAAGCAAGGCCAGTATTGGGTGGTCTGAGGGTATATGAGGGGGAGCACCTGAAACACAATAAGGTTGAAAAGATAGGTCAGAGTCTGATTTAAAGCCAGAGTTCATGTTTGAGCTGAGAAATACAAGGAGCCTTCGAAACATCTTCAGTTGAATGACGTTATCAACCCTTTGCTATAGAAAAAATATTTTCAGACAGCTGTATGACCTGGGGCTTAACTTAACTTAACCCTGTTTACTTCAATTCCTCAATTGTAAAATGATCTGGTAAGCCACTTCAGTTTCTTTGCCAAGAAAACCCCAAATGGGGTCATAAAGAATCAGATACAACTGAACAAGAGGTGGAAAGGGGAGAGGTCTGAGAAAGACCCATTAGGAGGATTGTGAACTAGTCCAGGTGAGCTGCAATGAGTGTCTGCACTAGTGATTCAGTCAGATTTGAAAATACAAATCTAGATCTCCAGTCTACACTATGCCATTTCTTACAACAATGACATTCTCTTTCTTATATCCTTTCAGGACATAATCCTCAGCATCAACTCCCCTGCCACATTCTCTTTTATAAGGTGTTCCATTAGGAAATGGATTGAATCAGGCTCTCAAACAGCCAAAGGAAGCTAGTAAAATTCCCTAAGATGAAAACTATTCTTTCAATTGCCTATGTGTCGTGCTGATATGAAGTCCATAGTCTCTCAACTATTTGACTCAATGTTCAAATCAGAGATGTCAAATTGAAAACATAAAGGGGATGCCTGTCTCATTCTACTGACTCAGAAAGTCACAAATTAACATTCTCTATGTTGGATTGTCTTTTGACTTATTTTGTTAAACATTTCCTAATATTATTTTAATTGGGAGCTGCTACTTTGACAGTTCTCTA
This sequence comes from Macrotis lagotis, assembly GCF_037893015.1. Taxonomy (NCBI): domain Eukaryota; kingdom Metazoa; phylum Chordata; class Mammalia; order Peramelemorphia; family Peramelidae; genus Macrotis; species Macrotis lagotis. Next base: position 173,820,487 of record NC_133658.1, on the reverse strand, counting down.
AATCATGATCCCTTGATGGAATTTGCCTGGGTTTGGATCTGATGGCCCAGAGTTTGAGAAGCCAGGGTCACTTCCACACCAATTGACTAGAACCTCACCTTTTGTGCAAGGGTAGATATTTCAAAGAGGATTAGGATTTCAGGGGCTGGCAAACAGATATAATTAAAGGTAAGAATTAAGATATAAAGGAGCTGGTATCTCACTTAGCTTTTGTTCTTATGCTAACCTCTTTTCCAGCTCAATAAAAGAAAATGCTAGAGTTTCATCTCTTCACTCCAGTAGCTATAAAACTCATATGGAATATTTCGTAAAGAGTTCCTGGAAAACATTTGGGGACGCAGATTCACATTTAGGGAGGCACTGAGGGTCACAAGCAAATTCCCAACACTAAAGTAGTTGTCTGAAATCATGGACTTCAAATCAGCATCACACATTGGTAATTGAAAGAACAGATTTAATCCTAGCCTAGGGAATTTTATCTGGCTAAAAGTCTCTCCCCAAAGAGGAAGAAATAGAATTCTTTTAAAGCAAAGGTTATGTGTGAGCTACAGCAGAAGACAGAAGGACAGAAGTTAGCAGAGGAAGGCCCCTGGCTAGAATTGTTTATTTTTAAGTGCCTAAAGGTCTCTTAATTGCCAAATTTAAAGGGACCTTTGTTCAGTTCTCAATCTTCTTGATCTCTAAGAAGTCTTTGACACACCTTCTCCTTGATTCTCTCTTCTCTCTAGATTTTCCAAATCCCAGACTCACTAAATTATTCTCCTTCCTATGTCTGCTACTTCTCAGTCTCTATTTCTGTATCCTCATCCATGTCATGCCTAACATGGATGCCCCACAGGGTTTCAGCCTTAATCCTCTCCTCTGCTCCCTCTATACTAAATATCATCAGTTCCCCATTATTATGAAGGCTACCACTGAGAGTCATCATAATCATATCTACCATCTACATAGCTTCTACTATGTGCCAGGCACTATTCTAAGCTCTTTACAGTTATCTCACCTGATCCTCAGTCACCCAAGAGATGACCCTCACTTTAAGGAGGAAGAAACAGAGTCAGTCAAAATTTAAGTGACATGCCCAGAGTCACACAGCTAGTAACTGTCTGAAACTGGATTTGAATTCAGTTCTTCCTGAATCCAGACCCAGTGCTCCAAGTCCTGAACCACCTAGTTGCTCCAGCATCCTCGTGTACTGCCTCCAGTGAGGTGTAAATCCTCATCATGTCTCAACTAGTTAAATGTCCTGCTGGCTGTTCTGCTCACCAGAAGTCTCTCAAGTCCATTCTCTAGTCTACCCTATCCACTCAGCTATCAGTTATTTTCCTAAAGTTTATGACAAGGGCCATTTGGATATTTTATATCATCATTCATCTGCTAATCTGGTCAAACATTTAATTAATTCACTCCTAAAGAGTTCTTAGATTTGTTTAAAGTGGCAGCACCAGACCAAATTGCCCATAGATCAAATATTCCCAGCTCTGCTCTAGTGGCTCCCTATTAACTCCAGGATCAAGTATAAAACATTATAGTGTTCAAAGTCTTTATAACCTATGGTCCCACTCCCCTCCATTCTAGTCTTCTTATACATCCCTATCCCTCTTACTCAATGTGTTCTTAAATTCAGTTACATTGTTCCTTTTTACTGTTGATGGAACAAAATCCATCAACTCTGCTTCTCTCTACTCCAGGTGTTTTTATTGGTTGTCCCCATATCTGGAATTCTTTCCTTCCTCATCTGTGTGTCTCTAAGCTTCCCTTTCTTCTAATCCTAGCTAAAATTTACCTTCAAGACATAAAGCATGAGTGTCCTACCCTTCAATAGCTCTTTTGGGTCACATTGCCCAACTTGCCAAGGACCACATACAGAATGTTGTATTTATTATGACTACAATATAACCCATATTGTCAATGAGTAGTATAATAAAATGTAATAATGTAATAAAGTATAATATAATAATGTGTAATAAAATAGTGAGTATAATTATAAAACATTTAGTTTTTAAATAAAACATAAGACCATGCCATTTTAATGTGAACACTGAGCTTGCTTTTTTGATACCCCAACATCTATATCAGGTTTGATAGAAGTAGTGATGCAAAGAATATTTTCAAAATGCTTGTCTGAAATTTTTCTTTTATTTTTTACTTTTTTGTATTTTATATGGGAAAAAAGTTGCTCACAAATACATATATTTCCCAAAAAGGATGTCATAAACAGGGATGTTTGTGAAATGAAGAATATATTTCTTTAGGCAGGTATGACATATAAAAATCATATAAAAATTTTATAATAAAGAGTCTTAAATAAATTTTTTCTTTAAGTTGTATATCTTTTTTTGGGGGGGGCAGGTAGGGCAATGGGGTTGAGTGACTTGCCCAAGGTTACACAGCTAGGCAATTATTAAGTGTCTGAGGCAGAATTTGAACTCAGGTCCTCCTGACTCCAGGGCCAGTGCTTTATCCACTGTGCCACCTAGCTGCCCCAACCTGCATATCTTAATGCAACTTTATACATTTTATTTGCAAGTTTATAGGCAACATGTGGGTGTCAACTGAGAATGCAGTAGTAAATATACTGAGATGCAGTTGGTGTTTTCTAAATCTTGAAATCTATTCTGAAAGTCCTGTGACAAAATAGCAATTAATGCTGCATATAATAAAAAGTTGTCTACTGCAATTATGAGTCATATAGCATTTAAAAATTAAGATCCCAATTCCTATACGAATATCTTTTGTTAAAAAAAAATCCTTATATGAAAAAGTCAAACCGTATGAGGGATTGCAGTGTTGGTACAAACCCTTTCATTCATTTTCTGGTTATGCAATGTGGGCTTTAGGGCCCCAGTTGCACAGTCCTGTCTAGAGAAAGGTGCCTTTCCCAATCCCTCTTAATTCTAGTGCCTGTCCTCTGCTAATTATTTCCTACTTATCCTGTATCTAACTTGTTTGTACATAGTTATTTGCATGTTGTCTCACCCATTAGATTTTGAGCTCCCTGAGGGTAAGGACTTTCTTTGGCCTTTCTTTGTGTTCTAAGGTTTAGTTCAGAGATTTCAAGGATTTCAATTATAATGGAAATGAAATTAAGGCAAGAATAAAAGCTTGTGAGTATAAGCCAATGCTTTTCCCTCTGGAGGCTCACATTCCATCTTTCTCATGTACATCTAACATCAATAAAGATAACCAATTTTCTAGGTGTAGAGAGGCCAGCATCAAATTTTCCTGTCCCCCCACTTCAACAAAAACATTTAAGAAACATTTATTAATTCCCTATTATTATGAGAAAGTTAAATCTGACTCAAATCAGATTTAAATCAAACTTAAAATTTTAATTTCTTAATAATGTTGCATTAGAATTTTAATTTTTCTCAAAATTGTTATTTTGTTTTAATATTCTATTAAATATTCTATTATTACATATTCTATTCTATTATCTTGGAGACAAACAGCATAGATACTAGCTTCAATGTTTACTCTATCATTCAGTTCATCAAATTGTCATTAAAAGGACAAATTCTATGTGATAGAAGTTTGTACTCATTAGAAGCATTTCCCTTTTACTTCAAGCCACTTTTAGAGACCAGGGAGATATTGCAGTTAAGTACAGGTGGTGTCAGAAGAGACAGATAACAAAATATTTGATAAATGGCATCATTATTTCTTCAGATATAAATAATGGCAGCACTGAAATGCAGAAAAGAAATTAAAATAAGTAATAAAAATTCATGCCTATCTTTTATGATTCCATAAAAATTAAACAGTTTAAACTAGATTTTAAATCACTTAAAGAAAACTAAGGACAAGTAATAAAATCACGGAATCTTTACAACTTAAGACAAACATTTGGCTGATTTTGTGATATCTAATAAAAGGTAAGTTTATCATTCCTCATGCAAGTTGAATATCCTTTACTTTTATACCTCAGGGTTATTTGACTACCATTAGTTTTAACAAGGGGGGGGGGGGTGAATGAAACACTTTTTGCAATGCAGTCAGTCAAGCCAGATATTACTTGTCTTCTCCACATAAGCTCACCTAAATGACATCTGGCAGTTTATGAAACATCCTTGCCTTATGAGTTTGTCCAATGCTGTAAATTTCAACCACTCCAGCTTTTGAGAAATGCTAATAATGAAAACTCATCAAAGAACTGCCATAATTCTTATGGTTGACTAGATGGATGCATTTCTGGCTCCTCAAAATTAATGGCAGATCCTAGGGCCTTATAAGAACAGCTGTCACTGAGAAATATATTTGTGAACAAATAAGCAATGCTCCTCTAAGTTTGATTTGTTAGGAACATAAAACAACAACTCTTCAGAACAAACTAGACTGATTATTAATGGGAGAATGGATGAGCTTTCTGCATTTGATAAGGTAATTTGAGGTCTGATTTCATCTAGAAAGGCTGAAGGTTAGTAATGCTGGGTGATCAAGCTTCTAGAGCTAACAAACCCATCCCACAGAGGGCAAGTACTTTCCTCTTTTCTATTTATGATCTTGAGAGTGAGATTTTCCTAAATCCATAACTCTAATTGAAGCTTCATTTGTTCGGAATAACATATAGTAGGGATGAAAATTAAAACCTCTTTTCCCTAATGAAATCCTATCTTTGAGTCATCTTCAATCTGGCCAGTGCAGTACAAATATGCTTGAGGATCAATCACACATATTGCACAACTTTTCTTAAAAAGAAAAGTTGGGAAATTTGTGAATTCTATACAGTAGTATTGGCACTAATGGGTAGATGACAATTTAAGAATATATGTGATTTCTCTCAGTCTCTCTCTCATTCCTTACTTTTATTAGGATGACTTCTAAAAAATTTCTTACCTAGAGCAATCAGGAAAACTGAGTGTTCTGGAGGTTATAGTTAATTCATCTAAAAGGAGTATAGTTGATATTGGGGAGGGGATCAAATGTTAGGGAAACAGGAAACCTGAGTTTGAGTTTAGGCTGTGCCACTTTACTAGATGAATAATTCTGGGCAATTCATTTAGTCTCATGTGACCTATAAATCAATGGAGATGGACAAGAGCAGGAATTCTTAACTTGAAGTTCATGACATTAAAACAAATTTTTATAACTGTATTCCATGAAAATTATTTCACTGACAAAACTCTGGATTATGATAAAGGGCCCATTCATAGGCTTCACAAGATTACCAAAGGGATCCAGGTCCAAAAACAGTAGAAAAAACCCCCCCTCATATTAGATGGCAGAATTTTGAATAGCCATATATCAAATTACCTACAATGTATAAGAATACTGTCATAAGAGCAAAGAAATAATAATTCACTATGTATTTATCACAAACCTATTATGTGCCAGGGACTCTGCTAGAAGATAAGGATATAAATACAAGGAAGGAAACAAATCTTATTGGAAACTTTCTCTCCAGCATTAAAATTACATTAATTTACAAATGGTTAAAAAATTCTACTAGTTGAAGAAAACTTGAAGAGTGGTAAAATTCCATCAATTTAAGGTAATTTTACACCCCATCTTTTGATTTTTTTTATTATTTATCCATTCTGGGACAGAATACTCTCAATTTTTGTAAGAACAGAAATTAATAAACTTTTGGAAATTGATTTATTACTATTCTAAGCTATTTGGCTTTAAAAATGAATTCTGACGCAGTTTTGAAAACTAACTGATGTTGAGAAGAGGAATATGGCAGGTAGGTTGGCATCCTCTATCTGAAAAGGTTTCTCTATCTTGGCAGATGCTAGAGTGGGTGGTATGTACTAGCTAAAGAAAGGTTCCTTGAATTATTATTATTGTTATTATTATTAATATGATCAATTAGCATAATTAAGAGTGATAGCATATTCTTGGTTCATTAAAATTCATAATATTCCAATACCCCATTAGGTCACTGATGTGACTACTCCCTCTATTGATAGGGAAATACCGTTTTAAAACTAAACTGTTCATCATACTATAACTTTAAAACTTAAATGTGGTTACTAATTAATATTCACAAGTCAAAGAATAGATAATGAAAAAGCAATATTACTTTAATAATATAATGTTGCAAAATTGACATGATTTATCCCAAGAAGGATTTATACAAATATATGGATCATATTGTCTTACTAGAAAAATAACAAGGATATTATCCTCAATTTTTTGAGGTTCTTTTCATAGAGGGGTAACTATGATACCTCACAAAACTCCCCTTTGACATTAGAGGCAGAGAGAGAGAGATGAATGCTTTACTACTCAGTAGAATTTTTCTATCAATGAATATAATAAACTTTTTCAATGGAATATAAATAGACCCTAAATGAATTTCTCCCTGTGAAAATGAAAATCAGCACTGTTTCATTTCATGGTTAAAGAAATAGAATTTGGACAAGAGAGGAGCATCTCTTAGTTGTTCCGGAGCAAAACTTATAAGCTAAGGATTCTAACTATATTTTTGAGAGACAGAACCCACAGAGGGATCCAGTGAGGCAATTCTCCAACCCAAGGTAACCTGGAAAAGAGCGGAAAGGCTCAGCTCTATGGGGTTGGAGGGGCGGCCTGCCAGAGGGGTGGCCCGCCAGAGTGAAGGAACTTCAGCCTCCAGGAGGCAGCCCCAGGGTGCTGGGACCCGTGGCTCACAGCAGCGAGGGAAGTTTCCTAACCAACACCCCGAGGAGCACCAGGCACAACTTGGGGGAACAGCGGGGGTCCTCTGCCACAGCAAGCACGTGGAGCCCAGCCCTCGGGGCACACAGGGAGCAGCCCAGGGGCAGCCCAGATCCAGGAATCAGAAGCAGGTGGAGCCAGTAAGCAGGAGCCCCCAGGACATGAGCCCATTGAGCTGAGGGAGGGGAGTGAAGAGAGAGAGACTACCCAGCTCTGTCCTCTGCCCCTGGAACAGGACTCTGGGGCTCTGACCACATTCAGATCCTGATCCCAGTCTAGGTCCCCCCACCTCGGCCCGTGGCAGAGGGAGGTGCTTATGGTCATTCACAGACCAGAAGGGAGGACTGAGTCTCAGAAATGGAGATGCTTGTGGGGGTGCCCCAACAATACTCAGAAGCTCAGGAAGCACCCCAAAACCAGGAACAGGCTAGGGAAATGAGTAAGCAGAGAAAAGAGAAGAACATCATTGTGAAATACTTTGCCTGTGATCCCAAAAAGGATCAAAATAATCAATCTGAAGATGAGGAAGTACAAGCTCCTGCATCTAAAATCTCCAAGAAAAACAGAAATTGGGCTCAGGCTGTGACAGAGCTCAAAAAAGACTTTGAAAAACAAGGGAGGGAGCCAGAGGAAAAATTGGGAAAAGAAGTGATAGAGATGCAGGAAAAACATGAACATGAAGTCAGCAGCTTAGTCAAGGAGATCCAAAAAAATGCTGAAGAAAATAGCAAGCTAAAAAACAGCTTAGGTCAAATGGATAAAACAGTTCAAAAAGTTATTGAGGAGAAAAATGCTTTAAAAAGCAGAATTTGCCAGATGGAAAAGGAGATAAGAAAGCTCTCTGAGGAAAACAAATCCTTCAGACAATAAAACTCTGGGAGATTGCTGATTTTATGAGAAATCAGGGCTCAATACTTCAAAACCAAAAGAATGAAAAATTAGAAGAAAATGTGAAACATCTCATTGAAAAAAAACAGATATGGAAAACAGATTTAGAAAAGAGAATTTAAAAATTATTGGAATACCTGAAAGTCATGACCAGGAAAAGAACCTTGACATCATTTTCAAAGAATTATTACAGGAAAATTGTCCTGATATCCTAAAAGCAGAGGGCAAAATAGAAATGGGGAGAATCCACTGATCTCCCTGAGAAAGAGATCAAAAAAAAAACAACCCCCAGGAATATTATAGCCAAATTCCAGAACTTCCAAGTCAAAGAGAAAATATTACAACCAGCCAGAAGGACATAATTCAAATATCATGGAGCTGCAGACAGGATCACACAGGACTTAGAAGCAACTACATTAAAAGCTCATAGGGCTTGGAATATAATATTCTGGAAGGCAAGAGACTGGAATGCAATTGAGAATCAACTACCCAGCAAAACTGAACGTCCTCTTCCAGGGAAAAAGATAGACTTTCAATGAACCAGGGGAATTTCAAATGTTCCTGTTGGAATGGCCAGAGCTGAACATAAGGTTTGATCTTCAAATACAGGACTCAGGTGAAGCATAGAGAGTGGAGGAGAAGAGGAAAATATGAGGGACTTAATGATGATAAACTACATGTATTTCTGTATAGAAAAAATGATACTGATAATACTCATATGAACCTTCTCATTTAATAGAGTAGGTAGAAAGAGCTTTTATACATGAAGCACAGGAGAAAACTGAATTTGAAGATATGTTGTGGTGTAAAAATGGAGTCAATAGATAAAAGGGAAATGAAATGGGAGAAAAAGGAGAGGAAGAATAGGTTAAGATATTTCATATAATAAGATTTTTCTTTATTACAGTTAGCTATTGCAATGATATGGAAGGGGGGAGGCAAGGGGGAATGAGGGAATCTTTGCTCTCATCAGAGATGGCTAGGAGAGGAAACAGCATATATACTCAATGGGATATAGACATCTGGAGTAAGAAGGAGAGAAGGGAGATAGGGGAAGGGTGGGGATGTGAGTGATGGAGGAGAGGATGGACCATAGGGGGGAGAGTGGTCAGATATAACACATTTTCTTTTTTTACTTCTTGCAAGGGGCTGGGATTGGAAGGTCTACCCCGGACCATAGGGCCAGGTGAATTCTGGGCCTAAGGGGTGGTATGTGGACTTGGGGCCTCTTGTCCCCAGGACCAGGGATCTGTCTGCTGCACCACTTAATTACCCTACAGAAGAGACAGAGTGAAAGGAGAGAGAAAATATAGTTCATAGCAGTACACAATTATGAATGGAGGGAGTTGCGATCAGCAATGGCAACGGTGGAAAAATATGGAAGTAATTTTGTGATGGACTTATCCTAAGAATGTGATTCACCTGCGAAAGAGCTGGTGGTGTTGGAACACAGACTGAAGCACATTTTATTATTATTGTTATTATTACTTTCTGGGAGGGGGGGTGTTGCAGGGCAAATGGGACTGGGTGGCCTGCCTAGGGCCACACAGCTGGGTGACTGTTAGGTGTCTGAGGCCGGATTTGGACCTGGGTGCTCCTGGCTCAAGGGCCAGTGATCTGTCTTCCACCCAGCCACCCCTACTATTATTATTACTATTTTATTTTATTTTGGGGTTTTTTTTGGTTTTTGTAGGGCAATGGGGTTGGGGTGGCTTGCATGGGGTCACACAGCTGAGTGACTATTGGGTGTCTGGGGCCAGATTTGGGCTCGGGTTCTCCTGGCTCCAGGGCCGGTGGTCCATCCACTAAACCACCTGACCATACCTACAATTGTTAATATTATTATTTTTTTAAATTTTAATTTCTTCTCTCCCCTTTATTGCTTATGCAGGTCTATATTTCTTGGGGGGAGGGGTATTACGTTTACTCTTAAACAAGAATATTTTAGTAATATATAAAAAAAATTATTTGTACAAAATAAGAATAAATAAATTTTAAAAAAGGAATGTAAACAAAAGAAAAAAAAAGAAATAGAATTTAAGGATACTTGATGTCCAAGATAAAAAAAGGTTATCCCATGGAGGGAACAGAGCCCAAGTTTTTATTCTAACTTGAAGCAGATATCCAGTCAATAAAACAATATTGCTCAAGGAAACATGTTCATTCCTCAGTATCCTGACAACACTTTAAGTTTGATCACATGGCTACTTAAAAACAAAATAAAACTATATAAATCAAGTTGAGAATCAGCACATAGCTTATTCATTGAATGTTCTTAGTAGTCATGGTTGTTAGATTTATGTTGTATACTTGGGTAGATTTGTACTTTTTATATTAAAATTAGAATGTTATTTGTAAAACTATTTAGAATGTATTTAAAAGACAGATGGTGAATTTTTATTTACAGCTATTGCAAGGGTGATAACCATTTATTTTGTACTGCTTTGGGAGAAACTATGTGACAAATGCAAAAAAGTGAGAAATGACTATATCTATATAAATGAAATAGAAACTGAAAGTCTTTAAATAAATTATATAACCTCTTGTTTGACTCTCACTCCTGTTAATAGTATTAAATGCATTAACATGTACTTAATGGTTTATAAAACATGGAGCTTTACTTCAACTTTTAATTTCTATCAAGAAAAAAATAGTTTTTTAATTCTATTACTTTGTGACCCTATTATCCCACCTAAAGGTCACCCCCCATCTTTTGACATTTAGAAACTTCATTGACTTGATCTATTTTCTATGATCTTGACAGCTTAGCTGACTATTCCAACGAGGTGAACATGGCCCAATGCCCCTAATGACAATGCACTGTTAGGATCCACGCAGCACTTAGAGCTAGAGAATTCTCTTTTATTGAAGAGGTTAATTTTCATTGTCCTACTGTGAGGTTTTAAGAACCCCAGGTCCTGTCAGAGAAGATCCTAGCCTTCAAGAAATAAGAAGGAAAAGGGGGGGAGGGGAGAAAATTCACACTTTACAATTATTCAATTCAAATTTTAACACTATTAAATTCAAATAATAACTCCTAGAGTTAGCAATTTTTTTTTACTGGAAGCTGATGTTGTCTGCCCACTTCCTAGCACTGGACTTAATGGGAAACTGATAAATGCCTCTTATTAGAAGTAGGCTGACTGTAAACTACACTGAAGAAAGTATTCTTGCCTTACTATAAATGCAGAAGAATAAAAAAGCTTTTAAAAAAATAGAGAATCAACACTTCTGAACCCCCTAAAGCTGTCAGTCATCATGGTGACCTACTTATACCTCAGCCTGCTGAAATGCTGTATTATATTGAAACATTAAATTATTTAAAACAAAAACAAGCATCTAGCAAAAATTTTTAAAAAGACAGGGATACCAAATTTATAATTTATGATGATAAAAGTGATTTTTAAAAGGTTTTTTTAAGGTTTATAAACTTTAAGATTGTAACACATTCACAAAAGGCAGATTTTTAATATATAAACTATAATTGCAAGTTCCATTTAATAAAAAGAGATTAGGGGAATTGGCTCTTTCTTTTAACACATAACTTAAGTAATATTGATTAAAATTAAAAGGTATTAGGATGCCTCTGATGTTCTCAAGAGAATCACAGACATAAAAGTTTTCATACAGATAAAGACCACTGGGAAAATTACTTGAATGATAAATTCTCAAAGGATATGATATTTAGCAGATGCTAAGTAATACTCAGCACATTTCATCTGGAGTTCTCACACCTTTTTTTTTTGTAAACAAGTAGTGGAATTAACATTTTTAAGGGTGAAAACTGTGAAAGCTGGGCCTTAACTTTGCACAATAGGAGGTTAATAGTGACAATGTGAATGGAAGATAGGAGGTATTATTTTATATGATATATAAAATATATAACAAAGGCAAAACAGATCAAAATAAAAGGTACTAAGGTACTAGATTACATAGTGAACTCTCAATCAGAATCTAATGACAAGTAGTACTCTTGTACTTGTACCCTTAGTACTCTTAGAAATAATCCATCCTTAGTCCATTCTTTGCCCTTAAAATTACAGAGTAGGGTAATGGGATCCTTTTTTTAGGAACTTTTCCATGGGAATTAAACTACTGAACTACTTAAGAAAGAGAAACAGAGGCTCAGTAGAAATAAGTATAGTACATATAGTCTTACTATATATCTATATCTATATCTATATATATTATATGAATGTATATAGGTATCATTAAAGATATCTACAAATATTTATATACGTGTGTGTACATGTAGAAATATAAATATATTTACATATACATACATATGTATGTATATCTATCTATCTATCTGTTGGTGTTTAATTGCAGACTTCTTGGGAGGTAGAGAGGATGGGGGGGTGATAAAGTAAAAAGTATACATCAGAGAAATAATCCCTCCTTACTCCACATGAAAGAAAAGAAACTCCCACTACTATTCTCTTCCCTATTAAAAAAAAAATCTACATCCCCTCTGGATTTTATCCTCTTCTCCAGAAAGATGTTTTTCCAGATTTTATTTAAAAGCACATCTAAAAAAAAATAACTACTTTAGAACAGAAAGTCCATTTGGATTTGCTATACTGGGTCCACGACTGGGCTATTTTCTGAAGAAATTCTCAGAGATCAATTTCTTTGGTACAATCTATATGACATACTGATTATTTCACTATTTCATGTCAATTGGCACCATGGTAAATAACTTTCTCTTAGTGTAGTGATGTCAAACTTAATTAGAACAGTACAGAGATATTCCTGAGGATTGCATATTGACTTAGAAAACCACACACAATAACATTAACTATGTTCTATTATATTTTCATTTATTTTATTAAATAATATCTAATTATATTTTAATCTGGCCATCATTGGGCTAGCTGATACAGAAATTTGTAGAATCAATTGTTTAATTTCTTAGGAATCTTTTGGTCCTAGGACTTGTGTTTTATGGACTTGATGATATTAAATTTCTCTACTGACAAAATCGACATATAATTAAACTTTAATAAATGAAATCTCTTTGAAATCTCTTTAGTGTAGTCCGTGGAGGTTTTACATAAGGTACATGAATTTGTTTTTTAAAAAATGCTTTGATAATTTGTAGTTCAGTATAATTGATTTCCTTTTTTAATCTTTGGTATTTTATTTTATGTATTTGAAAATATTCTCAAAAGGTCTCCATAGACTTCAACACACTGACAGGGTTCCTTAACATGAACTTCTAAACCAGTTTAGCATGCTATAGTGTCCATAAAAGTGGCTTATAATCATAAAAGAATACTGTAATTTCTATAATGGTCTAGCATTTTCTTGCAATTGCTCTGTAAGTATTTTACACCAATTTTTCAGATGAGGAAACTGAGACTCTAACAACTAGTTAAGTGCTAGAAATGCAGCTTTTCTAAATTAAATCAAATCAGTAATTTCTCACTGTTTGTGCCATGTCCACCAGCCTCTGTCACAGAAGGGAAGGCAGCATATGGAGCAGGAGGGGCAGGCAGTACAAAGGCAGGGAAACAAGGAAATAGAGAGTACAGCTGAAGAACAGTCAATAGGCCATACCATATTTCCCCAGGTAAAAGATGCACCCTTTTTTGAAAAATTTGGGGTCTAAAAACTGGGAGCGTCTTATACAGTGGTTGTAGATTTTTTTACTTGCATTTCCTGTTTTTTTCACATTTGTTGTCTTTTCACTCAGTGTTTCACATTTGTTACCAGCATATTAGGTTATGTTTTGCCACAATCTACTAAGAAATGGGTCAGAAAAGATTTTCATCCAGTGCTGAGTTCAAGTTCAAAGTGATCCAGTTTGCAAATACACCAGTTTGGTCCTCCTTTGACTGGGAAAACAATTCAAGACTGGCTATGGGTAGAAGAAACCCTCCTGAAAACTCCCTGGTAGAAGAAGGCCATGAGAGGCAAGTCAGAAAATAGTCTGATGTACAGAGGGGATGGAAGAGATGGATTGAAGAGCAAAGGGCCAGTGGAATTACTGTGTCCACAAAGATGGTTCAGAAGGAGGCAAGAAGAATTGCTGATGAAAAAGAAGTGGCTGATTTCAAAGGAGGACACGACTGATGCTTCAGATTCATGAAACAGAATGGACTAAGCATGCGCCCATGCACCAGACTCGTTCAGGGAGAGCTTGTGGTCAACTACAGACCACAGTACAGGCAGGAGAGTAGGCAGAGCCTCTCCTAAGACAGTGAGCAATCGTCAACTGCAGGTGAGGCCAAGCTAATGGATGGGAGTTTTGATGGTGATGAGGAGTTGTAGAAATTTTTTGATGAATCAAAACTTTATAGAATACATTTTTTTCCCCAAATTTCAGGCCCCAAAATTAAGGTGCATCTCAAACATAGGGAAATATGGTAGATGCTGGATCACAAAGTTCATGGAGAGGAAAAAGTGTAAGATGATCAGCAAGATGGAGAAGAACAGAGAGAAATGTTAGTGTCAAACTGAGGAGCTGATCTGTGATTACAAGGGAGTGTGTGGAACTTAACTGAGTGATGATAGGATCAGACCTAGACTTTTGAAAAGTCACCCAATAGATAAAAGATAAGACTGAACAGTTTTCAAAGAAAGAAAATAATATGAAAAAATGCCCCATATCACCAATGGAGAAATCAAAATAAAGCAACTTTGAGGTTCAACCTCATAGTCATCAATCAGCATGAAACTGGTTATTGAGTCTACTACAGATCTGTTATAAAGGCAAGTTGATTTATTTCTCCCTTCTAATAATAGATATTCCAGCCCTTTCCTTCCCTCCTCAAGCCTTTATGGGCATCATCTTCTCTACCTGCTCAGCTGAGGATCTCAGATTTACACTGCAATGAAAAACTGAAGCCATTATACAAGAGTTCTCTCTTCTTCCTCCTTCATCTCACATCACTTGGACATCTCTGTACATACAATTTTTTCCTTCACCTCAGTCTTTTATGAAGAGTCATTTCTCCCTGCCAAAGCAAAATATTCTGTTGTCCATTCTTGATCTGAACTCAATTTCTCTTCTCCAAAAGATTGCCCTCTTTTAGTTTCCCCATTCTCTCTAATCTTACCTAGCTCCTTTCCTGATACCTACAAAACCACTATATCTCTGTAGCCTTAAAAACAAAGTAAAAAACCTTTCATTTGCTCCCCGTCTCTGAAAATTAGTCCTATAGTTATCTAATTGTGGTCCACACTCCTTATAAAAGCTGTCTTCAATTGATTACATCCACTCTTCTTTTTCATTTACTTCTAAACCCTCTGCAATCGGCAAGTTGATTAATTTAGAAAAACTGCATTTCTAAGGCTGCTGATGGCATCATTAACTGAAATTGTTCTCTCAATAGTCATCAATGATCTCTTAATTGCCAAATTTAAAGGTACCTTCTCAATGATTATACTTGTTTGATTCTCTGCAGCCTTTGACAATGTGGATCACCCAATTTTCCTGGATAATCTCTAGGTTTTTGAGATATGGCACTCATGATTCTCTTCCTCCTTATTTGATCACTCCTTTATGGTCTCCTTTGCTGGTTCTTTATCGAGGACACTGTTATATATCATCAAGGTCATCCAAGTTTCTTTCTTCAATACCTTTATTTTATCAGTTTCCTATTACCTCTATACAAAAGATTTCCAGATCTACACACACACACACGTACATACACACGTATAAAATTCTAACTTTTCTTCTGTTTTCCAGTCTCAAATTGTCAAATATCTAAAAACAGTTCTGACTAGCTTTTCCCCAAAACTGTCCCAATTATTGCCAACTTCGCTATTATTACAGAGAGCACCATGATTCTTCCAGTCATGGAGGATCTCATTTTCATTCCTTCCTCCTCTCTCACATTGACCCCACATTTCCAATCTGTTCTCAAACCTTGTTATTGCTACCTTCATAAAATCTCTATACAATTTCTTGTCTCCTCTAACACAATTGCTATTCTGGTATATCATCTTACATAGAGACTATTGCAATAGCCTCCTTGCTTCAAGTCTCTTCTATTTTCTGTCCATTTTTAATGTGATCTGAACATGCATGCCTGACCATGCCACCCTCTGACCTCTTGGTAGATTCTAGTAGTTCCCAAAGGTCACCAGGATTAAATATAAATTCTTTGTTTCATTTTTAAAGCCCTTTATAACTGGATCATTCCTCACTTTGCAGTTTTCTGCTACCTTGCTCAACCTCAGTGATCCAGTAACACTATCCTCCTCACTTTTGCTCTCACATGGCCCTTCAACCCCTGTCTGCTTGCCTTTTTCCATGGGCATCTTCCTTGTCTAGAACATTCTCCCTTTTCAACTATGTCACACTTTCCAATACTGCCTTCAAGTTTTAGACAGACAGAAAGATATATATATATATATATATATATATCTATATATATAGATATAGATATATAGATATATAGATATATAGATATGTAGAAGAAAGATAGACAGACACAGATAGATTGATATGCTGTCATCTAGAGAGCTCTTCTTAGATACAGAGAGATATATCTCTGGAGTCTATATATCATTTTACAGAAAGGCAAAACACAGTCCAAACCCTTAAGGACCTCATATTTTAATGGCACAAATAACATGTAAACAACTACAAAGAAAAGCCAGTGATATATATATACTATATATATATATATATATATATATATATATGTATATATGTGTGTGTCTATTTATATAGATGGATATCTATTAGAAAATCTACATCCATACATGGCTACTTAGAATTATCTATCTAGTCCTCAAGAGCAGGGGTTGTGTTTTGCTTTTCTTTGTAACCCTAGTACTCAGCACATTTCCTGATAATATGTTGTTGAATGACTGAACAAATAAACAAAAGAAGAAAATGATACATTTTGAATAGGTTGTGGAAAAACAGAAAAATTAATATACTGATAGTGGAACTGTGAATGGGTAGAAAACCATTCCTAAAAGCAATTTGAAACTTTGCCTCAATACTCATTAATCCATGTATACACTTTGATTTATCAATACTTCTAATATGTCCATATCTTAAAGGAGATCAAAGAAAGAGAAAAAAAGATCCATTTAAACAAAAATATTTATAACATTTTTGTAGTAGAAAAAAGATACTAAGTACTCATATATTAGAAAATTGCTAAACAAATTATTATATGTGAATGAATATTATTACATGACAAAATGACAAAATTGACAATTTCAGAGGAAGGCAGAAAGACCTGTATGAGCTGATGCTTGTTTAAACAACATATACAAAACCAACAACGTTATAAAGAAAGCCAACTTTGATCAATACAACAAACTAGAATCTAGAACACCTCCCAAGAGGGGGCTGAAGGACTCAATGTAAAATGAGATGTACAATTTTGGACACAGCTAATAATAAATTTGCTTCCCATGACTACGGGAATGTACATATTTGTTACAGAGCTTTTTCTGATATTAAAGTAAGGGATGTAAGAAACTAGGAGGAAGGAAAAATTAAAGTTTGTTAAAAAAATTAGAAGAAAGTCACATGCCTTTTTAGAGGCATTATAAGGCAGATGAAAGAATTCTGGCTATTAGCAAATGTGAACCTAATTATTGTCACCCAGCTTACTTGCTTTTAAGGTTCCCTAAATACATTTTATGTGCCTAGTCCTGAATCAATCTGCTGGCTGTCACATAATATTTTTTCAAGACAATAAACATAACTTTAAAAATAATAATGTAAGCTTTGAAAGAGTAGGACCATTTTTCCATTTCTTTTGTATCCCAAATGCTCACTGGAACAAAGTAATCATTTAATAACATCCTTGCTGACTAACTGACTGCTACCACCTTAGTACAGACTTTTATAATGCCCTAGTGGCCTACTGCGTCCTAATCTGTTTTACTACTTACTCTACTCCATAACATTTTTCAAATCCTTGTCATAGACTCAATGATTTTCTAAAAGGGCTTAGTCTCATGTCATTTTGCTAAAAAATTGTCACTGGCTTCCTAATGACTACTAAATAAAGTTCAATCTCTTGTTTTGGGGTCCTTTGTTCCATAGTAGAAGTATTTTACTTAAACAAATTTCTTTCAAAACATATCTCTGCATATGTATGAATGCACACATACATACATACATACACATACACAAAAAACATTAAATTGAAAGATATTCATCTTAGTATCACATTTTGAGCTATCAGAAATAGTTTATTTGGCTTTTTAAAAAATCCTTTTAACAGAATTCTGTTAGTAACAGATTAATCAAAGAGATAAGAATGCGCCCCTATTTCTGGGAAAATAATGATACCAATTTTACAGTGGAATATTGTATATACTCATTCCTTCTTAGATAGAAAATAGTTATCAATTTGAATAAAGTATAGGTCCCTTCCTGATGAAAAGTTCATTGGCAAAGATCAGTCACCTGAAATGTGTGAGTGCTGTACTATAACAGTGTCAACTACTCCAAATGAACTACCTGAGAAAGGTAATAATCTGCTTTACGAATGTGAAGTTATAGTTTAGTGTGAGTTGAGAATTAAATAGATCAACCTGCTCATCAGGAGCATCCTGCCTTCAAGGAGGCTGGCAATCATGGCTTAATCAGTTTACTTTATCAAACAAAACAATTACACTCAGTAAATTACAACAGCACAGCTAAATATGCAAGAGTGACTCAGATAATGTCTCAGAAAAGAACACAATAAATTTTAAGGATAATGCTGGACTGAAAAAAATAAATCCTGGGAGAAAATATAGCTAAGCACTAAAGTGAAAGCTTGATTCTGAAATGCTGGGGAAACAATGCTACTTTGTGATATATTCCCAAATGAGTACCTGTATGTACATAGGGTTTTTATTTTAATGTATTGATTTCTAATTGTCCTAATTTTATTTAATGTACCTTGAGAGGACTATTCAAAAGTGATGCCAAATCTAATAACTCTAGTCAACTCTGTGCCACAATTTCTCTAATCTACAAGTCTAGACCATAGTTGTGTAGATATTCCAAAATGCTTCTGGGATACTAGAAGGATTTAGAGAACATCTAAGGATATACAGGACTTGCTATATGTCTTTAAATCACCATTTTCATCAGGACTTCATCTTTAAAACTGCATTTGCATTTATACCCATGCTTAATTTTATAAGTAATGATATTTATAAGAAATTTGAAGTCACAAAGCTGGAAAAACATGGAACCTGCAAGGTTCATTCTTATTATCAATTCAGTAATCAATATTGACTTTCTCTAAGAAGGCCCTTCAGAAAAGACAAGAAAATTAGCTTTAGAATCTCAGCTTTAGAATCTCATCACTGCAATTTCATACACAACAGCTTTTTTGATTTATACTTTAAAAATTTCTATTTGTTTTTTATTTTTATTTTTAAGGAAAGTTTTTTAGTTGAATGTGATAGTGCCCATAGATGTGATGGGAATCATTTTTGGAAATACAAGATTTTGCTTGTCTATTCAAAGCAAAATTTCCTTGCATTGGATATCAAAATAATATTTATCAAATAAGCCAGTTGGAGATTAACTTAGAAAGTAGTGTGAGATATAATTAGAAAGTTAGGGTGATATCACTGAGAGTCTTCAAGGACGGAAAAAAGGAATTTGGATTTTATTCCCTAGACAATGGGAAACTGAAGGTTTTTGGAAGGAGTATCATGGAAGGAGTACCTCAATTAAGAAGTTATCAATGAGGGGCAGCTAGGTGGTGAAGTGGATAGAGCACTGGCCCTGCAGTCAGGAGTAGCTGAGTTCAAATCCAGCCTCAGACACTTAATAATTAACTAGTTTTGTGGCCTTGGGCAAGCCACTTAACCCCATTGCCTTTCAAAAAAAAAAAAAAGAAGTTATCAGTGGAATGATCACCCCATGATAAACTGAATAGCAAAAATTGAGAAAGGAAAACAATAAAAAATTTCAAGAGAACAAAATCAAGTATCTTTCATAAGGTATATGATTGTAATTTCATTATGTAATAAGAAATGAAAAATATGAGGAATTTAGAGAAATATGGGAAGATTTAAATGAAATGATGCTTAATTTTATATATTGAACCTAATGATACAGACTCAGGCCTTTACTTAAGATGTCTTCCAATTTTTAATTTCTATGATTCTAAGTAGGCTTACATTTATCACATCTTATAATAGACTAGTATTAGAATGTGAAGCCTGGATAATATTTAAACCTTTCTCTTTCTTTTCTAAGAAAAGTTTCTTAATGGATTGGGAAGTATAAAATGCAATCTTTTTTTCCCCCCAAAAGCATAGGGTTTTCAACCAATTACCTTATTTATATCTAATACGATAAGCAGATAGGTAGAAAAAGGATCAAACTGAAAACAGGAGATGGAGATATGTTTTTGTCAGTTACTTAGAGAACAACAATTGTTGGAGCCCTGGACTGGTGAATGGCCACTGGAAGGTCCTGCAGATTTTCACGAGGGAAGGTAATAACAATTTAGATAAGGACTACTGTGAAATGCTTATTTGGGGGGTGTGCCAGACTGAGAAGGCATCTTCCTCATTCTTAAATATTCCCTTCATTTCAGCTGTGTGACCATGGACAAGTCACTTAACTTTTTGATCTGTATTCTCGGATGTCAAATGAAAACAGTGAGGGACAAGACTTCAATAATTATTTCTGGCTCTAAAACTTTTTTTCCTCTGATTCTCTCCTACCTCCAAACCTGGAAAGGTAAATCTTAGTTTAAGAGACATTAATCACAATTCTTAATTAGTAATTAGCTTGATCTGCCTTTTTCAAAGAAGACCACAACATCAGGGAGATGATGCCATTGACAAGTAAGTGAATTGGATTTGACTGAGGGGGTACTATGTGAAGTCACCAGCTTCATTTTTTCCTCCAGAAGTATCCGGGTTCATTGGTCAGATGTGAATCAGGATGATTGCAGATGGCCCTGGATGCCAGGCAATCCAGGTTAAGTGACTTGCCCAAGATTACAAACTGCTAAGAGGTCAATTTGAACTCAGGTCCTCCTGACTCCAAGGCCAGTACCCTATCCATTGCACCACCTAGCTGCCCTTCTTAATTTGTAAAATTTAAATAAACAAAAAGACAGTATATTATAAAGCAAGAATACTGGATTTAGCATCAGAGGGCTGGTTCAAATCTGTGTTCTCCTACATATTATCTAGTTGTGTCTCTGGATCTAAATTTCCTATTGTAAAATGATGATTTTTGGAATAGATGATCTCTAACTTCTCTTCTACTTTTAAAATCTATGGTCAATGAGGTTTTATCATATTATACATTCTCTATTTTGTTCAAATTAGATTTAATAAACTACTATTATTTCATTTATAAGCATCACCACTCAAGATTCATTAAATTATGTATCTAATATTACACATACATAAAAGAAAGCATTCTTATTTATTTTCTCTTGGAACTGGCATACCTGAATTTTCAGTAGGTCACCTTTTTAGTATATTTCTTTTGAAAGTAGATGTCTAAATTATTGAAATACCAGTATAGCAGCTTGCAAAGAATAAATTAATGAGTTTCGAAGTTTAGTTCTAAAAATAAAGCTCTATATACCTTCAACATGTATACAATATTTCTATATTTTATTGTCAATACTAATTTGCCATTGGAAGGGCGAACTATATAAAATAACTCAATTTAACAGCCTGACTTTGATAGTTATATTTAGAGTCACAGTCTCTTAAAAATATAACACTATAACTCACAAATGTAATTTTTTCAATTCCCCTAAAGTCCTACCAGAATCCCTCATTCCACTATAGAGGTGACCCTTTATTTGCAAAGGCTTTGACAGTGTAGTGTCAGCACTGGTTCTATCAAGTTGAAAAGGCTCTGAATACAGGTCAAGGGATGAGCTTGTTGGCCTACTAAGAACTAAATAAGTTCTGAAATAGTTAATTATCAGAAAGCTGGTGACCTCATGATTAATTTTTTTCAGGCAAAATAATTTATGAAGGCCTTGGTAGGAGGAGAACTCACACCAACAAAAGCTCAGATCTCCTGAGGTATAATTTAGATTTCATGTAAAGGATGGCACAGTCAAGTCTCAAGGAGATCAAGGTAAGAAGGGAGGATATTTCATACCCAGGGAATATTGGGACAAAGACCCTGAGTGGAAGGTGCAAAGAGGCAAACTGAGGTCAGGAAAAAACTCCTAACAATTAGAATGACCCAAAATTGGGGTGGTCTTTCCTTGGGAAGGAGCAGTCTTTCACTGGGTCTTCATGTAAAGGGTAGATGATCACTTCTCTAATGTAATCTAAGGGAAATTTTGATACCAAAAATGTAGGTAAAGTATTTTCTTTAGTATAAACCATACTATTTGTTAGGGAGAGCAAAAGAAAGAAATTGTTCTCAAGTCTGAATTCTACTAAGGTGGGGGGGGGTGTCCCTGGAGAAAAGCCAGTGAAGATCCATAGTCCAGAACATGTGAAAAATTAGAGAAATCACATAAAGGATACTCTAAACTTATTAAATACCAGAATAACCTCTCACTTTTCACTTTTGAAGATTTTACAATTGAATATATTAGAAATAGACCAAAAGGAGGAAAAAAAAGGACAAAAAATGTGTTTGCAGAATGAAAAACAAATATCATCCACAAACTGATCTTTAAGAAAGAAACAGGATTGACATGTATTAAGAATACATGATTTTTAAGAAGAAGATTCTCAGGAGGAAGTATTACTTTATCACTCACCTCTGGATACTTTAACTTCAGTGTTTTATGCATTTCTCGAAAACGACTATAACGCCTGAACACGGTCCATGTCTCATCTAGGACAGTAATCTATTAGTGAAGAAAATTGGTTTGGATTTAGTATCATTCAGCAGGAAAATGAATATCACAAATGTACCCCGGTTGCATGGTACACTTGGTTAATTGAATTTTTTTAAGCTTTGGATTGGAAACAAACTTGTTCAAATATAATCTCATCTAGCTATATAGTTAAGATGATTAAAACTAAGATGAGCATTCCATTTTAAGCACACACATTTTCTTCAAATAATAGTTATTTTATTACTACTCCCTATGTAGGATAGCACACTTTATTTTAAAAGAAGGAAAAATTAAAAGATCACAGATCTAAAGATGGAAGGAATCTTAAGAGGTTATCTAGGTCATCCCTTTGGTTTTACCATTGAGAAAAATGAGCCCTATAGACATTAGGTGATTTTTTTCTGAAGGTACCTTTGTAACCCTATATTAAGTGGCAGAGGCAAGGTTTGAAGAGTAATTCTTTGATTACAAATACACTGCTCAATTCACCATGATAATATATGTTTTATACAAGGAAACTTGTATAACCCAAATCAACTGAAATGATCTCATGAATATGATAACCAAAGGAATTTTATCTGTAAGACATGAAAATCTGGTGTGACAATTCTTTGTTAAATTTTTGAAAAATTTATCCCCAAAACCAGAAGAAATATTTTTTAAAGCTGTAAGTAAAGCTGATTATCCAAATCATTAAATGGTAAAGTGGTCAAGTGAGTTTAAATCCCACTTCTGAAACACACTCACTCTCTCTCTCTCTCTCTCTCTCTCTCTCTCTCTCTCTCTCTCTCTCTCTCTCTCTCTGAGACACAATTGTGTTTCTAGGCAAGTCATGACAACATTAGTGCACTAAACACTAATGATTTTACCTAAGGTTCAGGGCAGGTACTGTATACTGGCAGACAGTTCTCTATACTAATGAAATCAAAGGTCCAATCCCCCCAAAATATTAATACAAATTATTATCTTTCTGATAATAAGAAGCTGGGACAGGACTCAAGGGAGAAGAAAGTGAACACTTAAAAATCAATCAACATGGGAGCAAAGAACCTCTGGATCACCAGGCATTTTTTGTGGGACATGCAATATGGCATCTTATTCTCTGTCCAGTTCTTTATCTGTATAAGCTTTCAAGAAGTACAAGGAGAACTCCGAGCTACAGCAGCAATAAGTAGTCTCTCATTTCTAGCTCCGAAGGTCTCTATGCACAATTCAAACAAAGAAAAGAAACAGGACCCTTATCATAAGGATAAGCATAGTTGTACCCCTTGGAGTCCAAAGAGAAGAATAAAAATAATACTACAATAGGGGTGGCTAGGTGGCACAGTGGATAGAGCACTGGCCAAGGAGGCAGGAGGACCTGAGTTCAATCTGAGTCAGACACTTAGTAATTATCTAGCTGTGTGGCCTTGGGCAAGTCACTTAACCCCATTTGCCTTGGGAAAAAACCCTAAAAAAATAATGCTACAATGGTGTCTTGACTTTGTATTTATCACACAAGTCATCTAACAGGTGAGAGTTTCTTAATACTGTTACTTCTTTATTATGGGACAACATTACTTAGAGCCTCAAGAGAGGTCTTCTGTAGGCTGAATTTTGATGTAAATGAATATTGGCATTTCAGTGATCTAGATCAATTGGATCATGAATAATTGGATTTATGTTTTTTTTTTCCTTTCACAAAATAATTAAAATATAATTGGCTTTTATAATATCTCAGATGAGGGGTAGGTTAAAGGTGATCATAGGAGTAATCAAAAGTTTATGGGAGGGTGGCTAGGTGGCACAGTGGATAGAGCACCAGCCCTGGAGTCAGGAGTACCCGAGTTCAAATCTGGTCTCAGACACTTAATAATTACCTAGCTGTGTGGCCTTGGGCAAGCCACTTAACCCCATTTGCCTTGCAAAAAAAAAAAAAAAAGAAAGAAATAGGCACTTTTTAAGGGGCGGCTAGGTGGTGCAGTGGATAAAGCACTGGCCCTAGAGTCAGGAGTACCTGGGTTCAAATCCAGTCTCAGACACTTAATAATTACCTAGGTGTGTCGCCTTGGGCAAGCCACTTAACCGCATTGCCTTGCAAAAATAAATAAATAAATTATGGGAAATAACTGTATTTAAATGTATTTAAATTTTTTCCCCCACTGAGCAAGTCTTGATGTATATAGACTTTAAAATAAAAGGCCATTTTTCAAAGAATATACTCAATTATCTTGTTCTCATTTTGTGGCTCATAATACCAAAAGGTATCTGAATATTCATTGAATGGATAGTATGAGTATTTAAAAATTTAGTTAGAACAGAAAATGGTATAATTACAACACAGAACATAAGGTATATTCATTTCAGAACATAAGTGAACACTTCAGATTGAAAGATTTGAAAGAAAATCTATAGCTTTTTATCTTTTAATATCATGAATTTAGGTCAAAGTTAGTCATACCAAAAGTATAAAATCAATCTTTTTAAATCTTAAATGTAAATTTCACAAAGCCACAGTGGAGTCATTATTGATTTTAAAATTAATATTTAAAGGACCTGGGTTTGAATCTCAACCTACTGCTTGTGTGAAACTGTTGACAAGGTTAAACTAGATGCCCCCAAAAGTTCCATATAACTCTAAATCTATGATATTAATGACATATAAAATTAATATTCAACAATGAACAAAAATAAGAAAAAAATGAAAATATCTATGTAGGAAATAGTATTGACTCTTTCCTTCTCATCATCAAAAAAAGAAAAAAGAAAAGAAAGAATCAACCCATTTTAGAGCTAGGACGCTTCAAGAATTCTCAACTTTATTGTGACCTTCCAGTGTACAACTTTTGGAAACAATATAAGATCTTAAGTTTGGAGCAAACTAAAAAAAGGGAGGTGGGAGAATATATTACATACAATTTAGCACCATGACTAATGAGATATGTTTAGGGGGTGAGAAGCAGAGAGATGATGAGCACAACAAATTAATCAGATCAAAATATTCAATTATTTTCCTCCCTGTAAAGAATGTGGTGCACATTATTGTTGCAAATCTTTAAGTAGCAAATTCATTACTTCTTCCTTCTTGGAATGGTTGTGTTGATATAAACCTATTTTTCATGTCTCTGAAATGATCAACTGCAACTTAGACTTCACAGATATTTCGACATGATGAACTGCTTTTCCTTGTAAGCAATTCACATCTGAATGCACTTTACAAATTTTATGGATACTATTTTTTTAATGGCTGCAGGAAGAACCATCAGTATTTATTTGTATAGATATAAACTGATCAAGGAAGATTCAAACACTTTAAACTACTGAATAACAGCTCTCATCCAAAAAGAAAACAAAGCCCACAAAACTCTTTTATCCACATTTTAAATAATCCCCAAATAAACAATTATCTTCTGCTTAACATTTGTACCTAATATCATTCTTAAATGACTCTGAAAATATATAAAATATTTCCACAAGTATTTTAATGCTATATGTACAAAGAAAATTTCTAATTTAATGAATATGAAAAAATACATTTAAAAATGATCTAGTATTAAAACTTTTAATTTTTAAATTATTTTAAGTCAATAAACCCTTTTATAAAATGACCGGCGAGTGAGGGAGGCAACAGCTCAATATTCACTTACCAGTTTCCTGGTTTTACAAGTTTTTAATATTTGCATGTATGCTTTACCACACTCACCAATAGTGAAATATAATTTGAATTGGAAGTATATGTGAATCTATCTTAGTGACAATAAGTCATATTAGAAAGAATTCTGAACTGAAATTAAGAAGCTAATATTTAATCCTTACTTTGTCCTTAGTAGTTTGGGTCATGTTATCTCATTACTCTTGACCTTAGTTGCCCCAGATATAAAAATGACAGCACTGGACCAAAACAGGAACTATTACTCTAGAATCTATAATTTAATTTTATGTTAACTTTATTGATAGCTGTTTTCATTTACGATTTTATACATTTTATTTTATGCAATTAAAAACAATATTCTGAAGAAGACTGTATAGGTTTCATCAGACTTCCAAAGAGATCCATGACACATAAAAAGCTGAGTTCCTGGATTAGATGATCTCTATAATTTCTTCCAGTTCCAAAGTCAATGATATTAGTAATACTGAGAATGAAAGTTTCCTATTCCCTTCAGAACACAAAATCTAAATTACACTCTAATGCTATAAAATTCAAGAAATGTCAGAGACAAAGGGTTCATGAGAGGGTTCTTCCTATTTACAGCATTAATACCATAATTGATTTTCTATGGTATATGGGCACATGGAGAATTAAATATCATTCCACAATCAAGACCGTGACCTAGGATTCAAACCTCTCTGACTACAAGCTCCTTACCTCCAATCTCTTCCCACACTTGTGCTAATTTCATGATTATAACTTCTGGAACCTGAATTTCTCCTTGCTGATCCAGTCCTTTAAGTTTCTTTCTAATTTCACCCACCCTACTGCCCAGCTTGAACTGATATTCTATGATTCCTTGAGCCTAATCAAAACCATCTTGTACAAATCCCTAATCCTATTTCCAATTCTTGTCATTCCTATTATAAGGCCTCTTAAGTTGTATTTTACTTTTTTTTCAATTAATAAACAATTAATAAAGGAGGGACTCCTTAGAAACATATGAAGAAAGCCAAGCAAAAGAAATTCTCACATTGACCATAACCCAAAATATATTACTGAATTAATATTGAAATATTAATTGCTTCAGGTCTTTATTAGGAGATGAGCAGCACCTCCCAAAACTCTTCACTCAACAGCAATAATTTTGCAAAAATGAACAACTTTTAAAGCTAGAAAAGCTCTGATCTATACAATGACCACTCCGTGATCTTCCTTAATAAGAGCTAACATAAATAATACTCATTAGGAGCAAGGTGCTATGCTAAGGACCTTATAATTATTATCTCATTTGACTCTTATAACACTACTAGGATCTAAGTGCTGATTATCATTCTTATTTTATAGATGATGAAACAGGGGCAAACAAAATTAAGTCACTTGACCAAGATTACACAGCCAGTAAATGTATGAGGCCTGATTACTCTAAGTCTCGTGCTTTTTCCACTTCCCTTGATTTTTAACTTCCTTATTATTTTTCTTCCTACTACAAAGAAATCTGTTTATTCTTCTACTCTTTCCTTCTTCCCTTCCTTTTCCAGAAGAACCTTCTTCTTCCTTCTTCCTTTTTTCAAATGTGACCCCCTTTTGCCTTTTGATCTCATTTCCTCTTGACTCTTTCAGCATTTCACTCCATTTACTCTTTGACCCAGAGCATATAAATACTGAATATACCTCAATGTGGCCAATGATAAGAAGGTAAAAAATATAAATATATATATATATATTACATATACTATATATGTGTCTAGATACACATATATATGTATGTATATGTATATAAATGTATGCATGTGTGTGTGTGTGTGTGTGTGTGTGTATAGCAGTGGTTAGAACAAAGCAGATGTCTATATCTAACTAAATAAGTTCTGGCACATGGGACATGGGAAGCCAGATGACATGGTGGATAGAGTGCTGAGCCCAGAGTTGAGAAGACTCATCTTCCTCGGTTCAAATCTGGCTTCAGACACTCCGTAACTGGATGATGGTGAGTAAGTCACTTCACCCTGTTTGCCTCAGTTTCTAATCTGTAAAATGAGTTGGAGAGGGAAATGGCAAATCAATTCAGCCTCTTTGTCAAGATAATCTCAAAAGTTCATGAAGAATCAGATGCAACTGGAAAACAACCTAACAACACATGGAATGCAAAACAATGAACACCATGAGTACAGCAACCATCATGGGAAGACCTCTGAGCTCATACAATGCGAAGAAAGCAGAATTAAGAAAGCTATATACAAAATGCTACAACAGAAATGTAAATAACCATAACAACAAAACAATCAAAACGGAATACTATGAAATTATAATGACCAAACTTGACCTGAAATAAGAGAAATAAGAAAGTGCCTCCTCCTTCTTCCCAAATCTTTCTTTCTTTGCTAAGCATTCTTTTATCCTTTATTGTCATTTCTTCTTTGTTTTGAACTGCCTGTGTGGGCTTTTGAGGTTTGCTATGCCAACCACTAAGCTACAGGTTTCAAACACGCAGTGGCAAACCACATGCAGTCCACAACACTCTCAAGTGCAGCCTAACCAGATTAAAACGTAAAAATACAGGAAAAACACAGTATGTGGAGTTGTTCTTCCTAAGTCATTATGAAGCATGCAAGGGACCCCTATGTATAGTTTAGTGACCTTTATTTTATATTTGAGTTTGACACTCTTGTTCTAAATCAGCACAGAACCTAAGACTTAGAGTTGCAATTTTACACAAAAAGTTAAGGTTTCAAAGTAAACCAAGAGTTTAAGTGAACTGGTCCAATGACAGGTGGGTGACACTTATCAGGATTCAAACTCAAGACCCTCAGCCTCCAAAGTAAGTCTTCTTTTCACCGCACCTTACATTCAGCAATACCTGGCAACTCTGAGGTCCAGGGGCAAATACTACTGCTCTTATTATCAAATGAGAAGATTTAAATTTCTGAAGTTTAATGGCTTAAAATAATAATTCAGTTGTAGGCAAACCACCCATTCTCCTTTCTTCCCTCAGCCTCTAGAGTCTCTGCTGCTGCTGCTGCCGCTGCTCTCTTCTGGGATCTACTGGGGTGGAATGTGGATTTGGAAGTGAAGAGGAAAGTGAATTGTGTCAGCTTGCTTATAGTCACCACACTCACACTCCCCTCTTGCATACCCTCACAACCCCAACCCCACACAAGCGCACTCCCTACACATATACTCACACCCCTACACCCCCCCACACTCATAAACCTTATACCCACATCCTCTACACACACACCTTACACCCATATCTCCTCTACACACAGAGACCCACACCCTACACCCACAGCCCCTACAACCTACACAAACACACACCCCCTACACACATACTCACCCACATCCCTTATACACAAATATCCACCCTACACAGACCCACACTCCATATACATACACACACACCTTGCACACACACAAACACCCCTACATCCGCATCCTCTATACACAGACCCACACCCTACACATACACACACACTCCCCTATACACACCCCCCTACACTTCCCTATACATACAGCCAATTCTACACACACAGACACATACACCCATAGAAACACACACACCCTACACACATACCACCCCCCAGCCCTACACACACACACACACACACACACACACACACACACACACACTCATTCACTGCTTGTATCTTTATGTCTTTCCTTTGTGATTTGTTTCCATCCTTCCTTCTTGTTTATCTACATTCTAATTAAAGACTCATTTGGATTAACAAGTAATGGGGCTATAGCAATTGAGGAATAGTTAAACAATTTGTTTTATATAAATGTAATGGAATACTGTTGTTCTATAAGAAATTATGAGAGCTCAGACTTCAGAAAAGCCTGAAAAGATTTGCATAAACTGATACTGAGTGAAGGGAACAGAACCAGAAGAACACTGTACACTCTAATAGCAACACTGTGTAACGATCAATTATGATGGACTTGCTCTTCTTAATAGTCAATATTTTTTTAGGTTTTTTTTGCAAGGCAAATGGGTTAAGTGGCTTGCCCAAGGTCACAGAGCTAGGTAATTATTAAGAGTCTGAGGTTGGATTTGAACTCAGGTACTCCTGATTCTAGGGCCAGTGCTCTATCCATTGCACCACCTAGTCACCCAGTTAATAGTCAAGTCTAAAGGATTTGTGATGGAAAATGCCATCACATCCAGAGAAAGAATTATGGAAGTCTAAATACAGACCAAAGCATACTATTTTCAATTTTTAAAATTTGTTATGCTTTCCCCTCTCATGTTTTTTCTTTTTTGTTCTCATAACATGATTAATATGGAAATATATTTAACATATTATATGTGTTAGATTACTCACTGACAAAGAGAAGGGGGAGAAGAGGAAGAGAGGGGAAAAATATATGGACATCAAAACCTTACAAAAAAACAAACTATGGGGCTATCAATCATCTCTAAGTGCAGGTATGAATTAGTTAAGTCAGATTGCTGGCATCTGGATGGGATTAGCTGTAAAAATGAACATTTTTAGTTGAAGTGGAAGGGAGATAATATACTTACAAAAACATTATTCTTTCAGGTCTACAAAGTTCGTTCCTCACAAATCTGTGAGGCAGTGTAGGTATTATCTCCATTTTACAAATAAAGAAACTGAGGCTCAAAAAGGAGAGTTACTTGCCCCTGGTGACTTACTAGCAAATATTAAACCTATTATTTGAATTCAATTCTCTTTATTCTAGGATTAGCTGTCTGGTCCTCTTTGAACTATACCAATTTATTAATTTTGGAGTTTGGGAACACTTTGGAAACTGGACCAAGACTAGATGAGGTGCTACAATGGGCCATATGAAATCAAGATGTGCCCAGCAGAAGAAAGGATGAGGACTATGGAAATATCTTAAGATATTTTCATGTTTCAAAATTTCTGAAATGAGTAGATGCTATACTAAGAAAACGAGGAGGGTAAAAAAAACCTCTTCTAGATCTAAATGCAGGATATCATGCTCAGCTGGGAAATATGCTGACAAACTAGATGACAGCCATGGGTGACTGTCCTACATGATGTGTATATCATTCTTAAGGTGCTGGATATCAATGAAGTGCAGATGTTCAGAAAAAGAAAGGTTCTTTGGTCTTGCAGAGAGTTCCTGGACATGATAAAGGGAAGAACCTGAAAGTTATTTTCAAATAGAGAATAGTTCAAAAATCTCAGAAGAATTTTAAGTTAATTAAAATAAAATTCCAGTAAAACTTTTGGAACACCCTGTATTTGAAAAATGGGTGTTGCTGCACAGGACAGACCTGAGATCAATAATGGAAGTTAAATAAATGGAAGTTAAAAGAAGACTGATTATGGTCCCCCTATACCCCCCCTATAACTTCCCTTATTACTAGACATAAATGGAATAGACTTCCTTGTGAATCAGTGAACTCTCCATCACTGAAACTCTGTGCAGTGACTGTCTAGATTCTAGAGGATTCTGTTTAGAATTCACTAGATGACTTTGAATTGTGTGGCATGGTCAAAAAAACACTAGCCTGGAAGTCAGGAGACCAAGAGTCTAGTCCTAGTTCTTCAACTAATAGAGCCAAGTGATCTCGGATAAATCATTTCTGCAACTGTCTCATCAATCAAAGTGGAAGGGGAAAGGTCCCATTTTACTTCAGTTCACATCCACTTAACAAATAAATCTTGTGTATCACGCACCTACCTAGGTGCTGGGGATACAAGGATGAAAATAAGTTGTTAAAAAGATTAATTTTTCTTCACCCACAATACACAAACACAAATATATTCAAAGTAAATATAAAATAATCTGAAGAGTAGGATGGGTATTAACTGGAAGGCTAGCAATGAACTCAAGATCTGGCAACTAATAAGACATAGGGGTAAGGGAGCATGAGGTTTTGACGATGACTCTGAGGTAGTGAACCTTATTGGCTAGAAGAATGGTGCTATCTAAAACTGAAAATAGTAAGTTGGGAAGAGTTATGGATTTCAGGATTCCTTTTTGAATAAGTTGCTGAATCTCAATGATTCAGAACTAACAGACATCATCCAATCAATCAATAATCACTTATTAAGCAACTATTATCTACCAGCAGAATCCAAGGTACTAAGACAGAAAAGCTTATATTTGATCTTAGAAGTAATAGGAATAATAGGGAAGTAAAAGAGTTGAGTTGGGGTGGGGGCCACGTTAACAGCTATATGGAGAATGGATTATAAAAGAGCCAAAGCAGAAAATCATCTAGGCCATAGATGGTGATGAGGGTCTAAACCAGCCTGGGGTCTGAGAGCAGAGAGAAAAAGCAAGAAGCTTGAGAGATCTAGTAGAAATGACAATATTTGGCAATTGTCACTTATTAGCTATATGACTACCTAAAAAGTTACTTCTGTCTACACTGTGGTTTTTGGAAAATAGGAACTTAAAATCAGATGATCCCTAAGATTCTTTCAAGTTCTAAAATTTTAGACTCTCCAAGCTCTAAGATTGTATGGCTTGAGAATACTCCTCCTCTTCCTCCTCTCCCTCGTATCTCATGGCTAGAAGGTAGGATAATTATCTTCTTAGTGTGATTGTTTAGCATTATTGTATAGAAACAAAGTTTTTGTCACCTGATCTGATAATGAAATCACTGTTATAACAATTTACAAAAAGTCCCTCCAGAAGACAATCTATTCCTAAGTGCATGAGACCTATATTTAAGGTAGGAGATAGGAAAGAGGAGATGGACTCTTATTCAGGTAGAAGCTGCTCTAGAAGGAATATGAAGCCCCATCTACTAATTCTGACATTCTTCATAAATCTATGTGGAGGGGCAGCTAGGTGGCGCAGTGGATAAAGCACTGGCCCTGGAGTCAAGAGTACCTGGGTACAAATCCAGTCTCAGACACTTAATAATTATCTAGCTGTGTGGCCTTGGGCAAGCCACTTAACCCCATTGCCTAGCAAAAACATAAATGAATGAATGAATGAATGAATAAGTAAATAAATAAATAAGCAAATAAGTAAGTAAATAAATGAGTAAATAAACAAACAAACAAACACACAAATAAATAAATAAGTAAATAAGTGAATAAATCCATGTGGAAAGGAAAAAAATTTCAAGTGACTTTTTTTTTGGAAGAAAAGATATAATACCAATTTGAGGGGGATTTTATGCACTGTTATTATTGTTCCTTCTAATAATAACACAAAAGTATCACAATTATGAAAATTATATTTCTCAAATATCTTGGTATGCTTGATGAGACAATAGGAAGACTTTACAAAAGATGAATTTATACCTTCATTCAACACTGAAGTTTTAAACAAGTTAGCTGGTTTGCAAGAAAAATATATGGCAAGGATTTTTTTTTACTCTCTAGCAATATTTATTTAACTAAAGGGAAACATTCCAATCCCTCTTATTAATGATATACATTTGATGATAATCTCTTGTGAAAGACTTTTCTTTCTCTTTCTATGTATATAAAAATACCTCAGGAAAGAATACTGAATTTGCCTTATTACATACTAAAATGGTAACACAAACAAGTCAAAAGGAGAGAATATAAATCTAAGGCAGGTATCAGTTTTTTTTTTTTAATCTGGGGAATAATATAAAAGATTGTTTAAGTCCCAACTATAAATTTTCTGGGCCCTTATTGCTTTGCGTCATAATGGAATAGAATGTAATATAAGAGGAAAACTATAACTATTCAAATCCTAGCTAACTGAAAATCCCAATCATCATAATTCATTCCATATATGAATCTTGAAAAACAACTGAAAGAAAAGTTTTACATGAATACCTGTATATCCCAGTTAATGAGATTACTTGTGACAGGAGTAAACTTGCTCTTAGAAAAACCCTATTTTGCAGTGACATTCTGCTGACATGCAGATAGTATTTAGAAATATTCAGCACTGAATAATAAAGGGGTACCTGCTTTGCTTAAGAAACAAACATGGCTATTTCCATTCTGATACCACTTTGCCTATAATTCAACAGACATATATTGAATGCTTATTAAGTGCATGCCCATACTAGGTTCAGAAGTGGGTAAGCAAAGGGAGGAGTCATAGTATAGGAGAAAGAATTCAGGTTTGGAGTCAGAAGGTTGGGGTTTGATTCCTGGTGTTAAGATTATGGGATCTTGGGCAAATCAGATAACTTCTCTGAGCCTTGGTTTTCCTCATCTATAAAAGGGAAGGGGTTGGATTATATGACCCCCAAGCATTTTGAGTTCTTCTATGAACCATAAAACACTGACTTTACCCCTGAAGAAAACTGCAATTAAACAGAAAGGATAGAAGATATATTCACAAATAAATATGTGAACAATAGGAAAATAGAGGAGAGGCATAAATCAGAGAAAACTACATAAAGATGGAATCTGATTTGAGTCTTAAAAAGTATCCAAAGGAAAACAAAGCAAAGGTACTAGGAACAAGGAAAGTGGCTTGGCTGAAATAAAGGGTACCTAGGGCCGCAGTCAGGAGGACCTGAGTTAAATTCTGCTTCAGACACTTAATAATTGCCTAGCTGTGTGATCTTGGGCAA
Source organism: Macrotis lagotis (assembly GCF_037893015.1). Classification (NCBI taxonomy): domain Eukaryota; kingdom Metazoa; phylum Chordata; class Mammalia; order Peramelemorphia; family Peramelidae; genus Macrotis; species Macrotis lagotis. The sequence continues at coordinate 173,786,052 of NC_133658.1, read as the reverse complement.
TTCACTTAACCCTACTGCCTTAAATAATTTTTTTAAAAGAAATAAAGGGTACCTGAAAAACAGTGGTTTAAGAAGACTGAAGGCTGAGAAATGCCAAGCTATGAAATCAAAACTTCAACATATTTTCCCTTTCTCTTGTACTAAGCTTCTCTTGTAAACTAAGGGTCTTGGCATCAAGGTTATCTATCTATATGGCAGTGGTTCCCCAAATTCTTTTCATGGCATTGCAACATTTACCATGTGAAATTATAGCACACCGAATCTAGGGCTTCTTGACATTGATACCAGGTCTTTGGCTACTCAGTCACTTTGTCTCTTACTATATTAAAAGTTTTTAAATTAAGCTTCCAAGTTGATCATAAAATTGGGTTCCAGAATTTCTAGGCCCATTTTTGCTTCTTTTTCCTTATACTACCTTCCTTCCTTCCTTTCTTTTTCTTTCCCTCCCCTGAAATAATAACAGTAGAGGGCTCTGTGTGATAGAATAGTTAATATATTACACAGGCATAGGGACTGGATGTATGATTTTCATCGGCCTGAGCAACTTCCAGGTAAGGAAATTCCCTCTGCAAAGGTAAATCAACCCCACTTTGCAACTGAGAGCCTAAGAGATCTGCTGGTGCACTGAAAGGTCAAGTGATTTGTCCAGGGTCCCAAGGTCACTATACTTAAAAGTTGGGACTTGAACTCAGTTCTTTCTGAAATCAAGGCCATTGTTTTTAGTCACTACACCAATGTCTCTTTCACTGTATTACATAATATTTTTTAAAAAGACCAGACTAGAAAATTTGCTGAAGGCATAAGATGTTCTCATTAGAAATCCTAATTCAATAAATGAGTGACTACTTTTAAAAAACAAGAAAATCAAGTAAAAGGAATTTACAAAATAACGGTTTCAGTTTGCTTTGAGATTTTAGCCCATTCTTTGAATGCAGAGAAGCTGCCCTCTGCCTTTATATGCAGATCATTAACTTGAAAGGGGAAGAGTCAGAGAAAATCTTATAAGATATTATAAAATATTACTAAAAATATCATTTTTACATTAAAAATAAGGTTGCTATACATCTGAAATCATATAGGCAATGGAAATAACATCTGCTGAAAAGTTGTGTAAAGTGAATAGATCTGGAATACAATTAAGTAGAGAGTTGTTGGGGAAAAAAATCCTTTCTAAAGAGATCATCTCTTTTGTAACAGCTGTATTGACTTCTCTTTCACCCACTGACCACACACATGCACACACATGAGTGTGCATACACACATCATTTGATCCATATTAATGATGTTAATTAATAATGAAATAAGATATCTACATATTTAAACTACAAAAAAATTACCAGTATTAAATGGTACTAAACATCCATTCTTCCAAAAAGGTAAGGAAGACACACTTACCTTTATCTCAAATTCATAGTGTTCATCTTTTCCCTGTCCACAGAGAACATAGCGTGGAATACTAATTTTAATTGGGTCCTTAAGGTCATCTGGATTTGCTCCCAAAGAGCGAGAAACCATCCGCTATCAAAGGAACATCAGACAAGGAGAACAAAGAAAAAGCAGAATCACTATACGGAAAATACCCTGCTCAGGCAGAGAGAGAGAAAATGTGTTTAAAGTAGAGAAAAGAGCATAAAACCAGCAAAAATGACGGATTCCTTTGAAAGAAAAATACTAAGGCTCTCATAACAAAAGAACATTTCTTTTAGGTAGACTTTATGGAGAAGTTAGGACAAGAGGACTTCACAATGTTGTTCAGTCTTTGAAGTTGCATGCAGTTTACAAGAAAAACTTGGGAGAATGGAAATGGAGAGGCAAATTATAAATCTTGACATTACTTTAAAAGAAACTGCATGAACCAATCACCTTTCTAGAAACTCTTTTCTAACAAGGGAAAAAAAAAAACAAAAAAAAACATATTTTTTCATTATAAGATATCTGACAAATGGACTATACAACACTAAGTAGTTGGGGAATTTTGTTCATATTCTTTTCATTTCCAATCTAAGGTGTTTTTTTCTAAGTGTAATATAAGAGCTAGAAACTCACTATTAAAAGATTTTTAGGCTTTAATCTGCTTATCTTTATCTGTACCTCAAATATGACAAATACACAATAGTCTGGGAAGTAAGTTGAACATATGGGGTGAATAAGAGAGTCTAAGGTCCTCTGAGGTCCTGTCATGAGGAATGGGAGAAAATCTGAGCATTCTTGGTACCTATATAATTCTCTCTTGCCTAGAGCTTTAGGGGGAAATGAAGTGGTCAGTATTTTAGAGTCAATCCAACAAATAACAGGAATGAAATGTCTGAAATAATCACATCATTTTAGAGTTCAATGGAACTTAGGAAATCTATCTTTTCCACTCTGCTGGCAATTTTACAGATGAGGAAAATGAAGGTTTGGATTAAGTAATTTTCCAAGGTGTCCCAGTGACAGAATAGGTAATCTTGAATGCAATGTTTTTAACAGGAGGTGAAATCTGATTGGTTTACTAAAACAATAACAATCTCATCTAAATTTGCAAGTGAAAGTACTGTCAATGAGGAAATTTATTTTGTTTGATTTTTGTATGCTTTTCTTTTGTTTTTTTATTCCCCAATTGATGTGGAAAGTAAAAAATAGATTTTTGTAAATTTAAAAAAAAAAACTAAGAAATTGGGAGATTGAGAATTGATATAGATGTGGAATATTGCATGTACTTTCACTTGAGGTCACTGTTTTATTGATTTTACTTTGTTACAAGGGAACTCTCAAGGATTGGAATCTGGAAATCTCTGTAATGTAAGAGCATAATATAATGAAAAGCCTTTTAAAAAAATTTAAATATACAATCTAAAATAGGCACAGTCAGAAGTGTTGGTTTCATAGGAAGTTTTCTAACAAATGAAACAATAATTTTAAAGATGCATTTTTAACCTTGATAATTTTCTTGGTTTTTGACCCTACATGTAATCTGGGCTTTTTAGAGCATCTCTGGTCTCTTTTTACCTATCTTGATCAAGTAAGTTAAGTTGTTATCTTTTAACACAAGCAATAGAGTTGTCATTTAAAGGCTTTCATTATGAAAAATTTTAATAATTCCCTCAGAAAAATGGATTCTGTGTATGTACATGTTTATACATACAAACATTTGCATATATACATATATGTTTCATTTCACCTTAAATGAATTAAATGCTAGTAAAACTTGCTTAATTATAAAGAACAAAGCTCTGTCTTCTGAATACCAAGAATAGGAAAGCTTCCTTTGTCATGCTTTTCTAATTCCAGATCAATTCTTCTCCTTGCAACTATGTGAGAATGAGATAATCTAGTTATAGAAAAGGTGAACTCTGCATGTGTGTGTGTGGTGAGTAAGGGAAAGAGGTCTTGGAATTGGAAATTAGGCAATGATCACCAATTCAATTCACAAAATGCAAATGGTGCTTTCACATTATTGGGTGCCCCCCCCCTTTGGTAAATTTATGGAAGTATATGGACCAGTGCTGCAGAAAAGATGGAAAAATATGGTGGAAGCTACTTTGTGCATTGTTGAAAAGAATATCTACTTCAGTGAGACAGCAATATATATTCAATATATTTTATTCATAAAAGTTGAATCTCTTTTCTGACAACAAAAATAATTAAATACAATACAAATAAACCAAAAACTGTCAAATGCTTTCATGACCAATGAGTTACCACTAAGATATTATTATTATTAGTTTCACAAATGATAGTAGCTAAAATAGTATCTACTATGTACAATGTGAACAAAAGGAACTTAAAATTTAGTTGTATATATGCATATACATATATATACACAATATGTATGCTATACTATGTTGTATATGCTGCTATGTATCATGTTTGTTACATATGATAAACATTTAGTTCATATAAATTGTGCATGTTTGTATATATGTTTACTGATGTGTGTGTACGCACACACACATACATACCTAAGTGAATATATTGTTTCCCCTTGGCTACACTGAAAACTCCATGAGAAGTAGGATTGTTTTATTTTTGAAACTCTTCCCCCAGTGTCCCACCCATTGCTAGGCACAAAGCAGGTAGGTAATAAGGATTTCTTGTTTAGCACCAGATGTAAAAAGAAGCATCACTTGGTTTCTTCAAAATGTCATTCTCATGATGATCATAATGAGGGAGAATATCATGAATATTAAATTGTAGTTTATTCACCAATATTGTTTTCAGTTGATGAAGAAATAGATCTTATACAATAATGAGTGACTATAATATGAATGCTGGCATGGGGATAGAAAAATAGAAGACATTAGAAAAATAAGGTCTGATCTCAGGAAATGAAAGGAACCAAATATTTGTCAACTACTCAGCCTCTTCATATATATTGGTTTGAGAAATATTAAGGCTTATGACAAGCATCAAACAAATCATAAAAATTGAAACTATATCTTAGCAGATGAGAAATAACTGTTTACTGTCCTAGCTGGATTTAGAAAAAGTTATCAGTACAGTGAGGTCTTCCAGTGGCTAACCAAATATCAACATCAATATCAAATTAGGAGAAATTCACTTCATTTCAATTGAAGAAAATATTTTGGGTGTCTACTATGTCTTAGCCACTAAGAATTTAAAGAAAGAAACAAAACAGTCTAGGCTCTTGATGATTTTAATTTCTTTTTAAAAGGACCTAGCTACAACTTCAACTCTTAATGGTTTGAACAAATTGTTAACTTCAAAAAAGAAAAAAGACTAAAGCAAAAACATTTATTCTATCATTTTTTTCTTAGAGAAATTTAATGATTGCAAAAAGTCACCAAAACAAGTAGCAAAAGAACTCTGAACTTGTCTCAGACAGCAAACATGATTTTCTTGCCAAGTGTCAAAAAAATCCAAGGGCAATGATGATTTAATGTATGAACCAGTAAGGAAACCTGGATAAGAACTACCTCAGGTTTGACAAAAAGACAAATAGTGAGTGTTCTTGGCAGCTTAAGGGAAGATGTGACAGTGAGTTATTCCATTTCTTCTTTCTTCATCATTGCACAGCACTGGGTTTGGAGTTAGAAGACTTGCGGTGGAATCAGTTTTATTTTTTCAATCTGTGTGAGTTTGAACAAATCATTTCAACTCTCACTAGCTTTCAAGGTTTCTTCAAGCTCAAAATATGTTTGAGATCATGAACAAATGGTCCTTACTTGGTAGGTAGAGAAAAGGAACAAATTGATTAAGTACCTACTACTACTATGTGGCAGACATTAAAAGCAGTCCTAAAGCTAAGCATTTTCTATATAGTATCTCAAGAAAAATAATCCACATTCTGAGGATTTAAAACTGACATTAATCTGTTTTGTGTCCTTGATATTTTTGGCAGTCAAGTGAAGTCTACTGCACCCTTTCCCAGAATAATATTAAATGCATAAAATAAAATATATAGAATTGTAAAGGAATACTATTGTAATGAAATTTAACTATCAATGCATATATAAATACAAATAGATAGTTATCTAGAGCTATATCTACAAACACATACATATATACAAATTTGCTGGCTGCTATGTATATTAAGTGCACATACATACACTCTCAGAGACTATAGGTTATGAATCTCTGATATAGAAGGAGGAATGAGGTGTGCTAACTTGACCATGTACTTTAGTAATTTCAAGCCTGAAGATAAATTATCTACATACCAAGAGGAATTATCCCCATGATGTGTTAGGGGAAGAATTATCCCCATGTTGTAATAGGCAGGGGTGGAAGGATAGAGAGGGCCTTAATGGCAGTGTACATCATAAAGAAGATGGGCATAAAAGGCCCTGCATGAGATCTGGAAGGTTGAGTAGGTTTATTAGTAGATGATAAGCTGAGTCATAAAGGACACATGCAGCTTTGAAGGTACTCTGTAGAAGGTAATAGGAATGTAGGCTAAAAATCATGGCAAGAACTTAGGTTAAAAGAAGGAAAATGTTGATATGGAGCTAAGACAGCAGAGTAAAGGCGGGGACTCACCTGAGCACCCCCCAAACCAAATGCCTTTAAATAAAGGCTCTAAATAAATTTAAGGGTGGCAAAACCCACAAAAAGATGGAGTGAAACAATTTTCAAACCCAAGGCAATTTAAAAGGTTGGCACCAAGATGAGAGAATAGCATGGGACGGTCTAGTACTGGATGCTCCTGTACAGACACCAAAGCAGGAGCAGTCCTTGGGACAGTCAGTGGGGCATAGCTGCTCCTAGAACTCCCAGCCCATAGATGTCAAGGGGGTTGGACAACTGGTCAGGAGATTGCAAGGGCCTCTTTGCTAGTGTTGAGGCAATACTGCTACTTCGTCCACACTCAGAACTGGATCTCTCAGTCAAGGGTGGCAGTCCCAGGGCGAGGAGCACTAGAACTTCAGAGCTTGCAGTCAGAGAGGAACAAGGACCTCCCTACCACCACCCCACCATAGTTCCAGGGCAGAAAAAGAATCCTTGTGGTCACTCAAAGACCAGAGCAGAGGCCAGGAGAGTAGTAAACAAATCTTTCCACATTGGAAGAACAGAAAGCTTATGGGTCTCTAGAAGTATCTCTGAAAACAGAAACACAAAACCAGGAAGATTGGAACAATGCGCCCTCCACCCTGGAAGCTGAGTCACTTTAACAAAGAGTTAAAATCAAGTCATAGGTGGGAAAATTAGCAAACAACGGAAAAAAAACTTACCATAGAAAGTTATTATGTTGACAAGGAAGTTCAAAACACACATTCAGAAGAAGATTCATAAAGACCTATATGCAAGGTCTTCAAAAAAATTCAGAATTCAAAAAACCAATGAAGAGAAGAATGACTTAAAAAGTAGAATTGGGGGGCAGCTAGGTGGTGCAGTGGAAAAGAACACCGGCCCTGGAATCAGGAAGCCCTCAGTTCAAATCCAGCCTCAGACACTTAATGATTAGCAAGCTGTGTTACCTTGGGCAAGTCACTTAACTCCACTGCCTTGGAAAAACCAAAAGGAAAAAAAAAGAAGTAAAATTGGTCAAATGGAAAAGGAAGTACAAAAGTTCACCAAAGAAAACAATTCCTTAAAAATTAAAATTGAGACACAGCAATACCACTACTGGGTCTATATCCTGAAGAGATGAAGAAAAAGGGTAAAAACATTACTTGTACAAAAATATTTATAGCAGCCCTGTTTGTGGTGGCAAAGAATTGGAAATCAAGTGAATGTCCTTCAAAAAAATTAAAATTGAGCAAATGAAGCTTTATGAGAAATTAAATAACAATAAAATTAAACCAAAGAAAGAAAAAAAATAACATAAAAATCCTGGGAAAACAACTGACCTGTTAAATGGATCCAGTAGGGAAGATTTAAAAATTATTGCATTCCAGAAAGCCATGATCAAAAAAAAAAAAAGTCTAGACATCACCTTTCAAGAAACCATCAAGGAGGCGACTAGGTGGCGCAGTGGATAGAGCCCTGGCCCTGGAGTCAGGAGTACCTGAGTTCAAATCTGACCTCAGACACTTAATAATTACCTAACTGTGTGACCTTGGGCAAGCTACTTAACCCCATTTGCCTTGCAAAATCCTAAAAAAAAAAACAAACCCCAAAACTATGAAGGACAACTGACATATTTTAGAACCAGAGAGTAAAATATAAATATAAATATAAAATATAAAAGAACTCAAAATCAAAACTACCAGAAATATAGCCAAATTCCAGAGCTCCCAGGTCAAGGAGAAACAATTCAAATAGAATGTCACCACAGTCAGGGCAACACAAGATTTAACATCTCCACTGAAGGATCTGAGGACTTGGAATATGATATTACAGAAGGCAAGAGGTCTTGCAATACAACCAAGGACCAACTACCTGGCAAAACTGGGTGTTATATTTCAGGGGAAAAGACTGACATTCAATGAAATAAGGGATTTCCATACTTTGCTTTAAAAAGCATGAACTAAACAGAAAATTTGATCTTCAAATACAAAACTCAACCATAGGGGCGGCTAGGTGGTGTAGTGGATAAAGCACCGGCCTTGGAGTCAGGAGTACCTGGGTTCAAATCCGGTCTCACACACTTAATAATTACCTAGCTGTGTGGCCTTGGGCAAGCCATTTAACCCCATTTGCCTTGCAAAAAAAACCTTAAAAAAAACCCCTCAACCATAAAAACATAAAAGGAAAAGGGAAATCATAAGAAACTTTTAAATTATACTTTATAAATTTTATAAACTATATACACTTTATAAACAGTTACACTGTTTATAGCCCTACATGGGAAAGTGATACTTGTGACTCAAGAACTTTCACCTTATCAGGGCAGTTAGAAGGAGTAAATTTAAACTGAGGGCATAGGTGTGGAATGAATATGAGGGGATGAAATACAAAAAGAAAATTAAGGGGTAAAAGAGAATAAACTAGGAAAAGGAGAAAGGAAGAGGCATGTAAATTATCTCACATAAAAGAGGCAAGAAAAAGCTTTTACAATACAGGGGGGAAGGGAGAGGGGAGGAAGGAAGGAACGAAGAGGAAGTGAGACCTTACCCTCATGAGAATTGGCTCAAAAAGGGAATAACTCTCTCTCTCTCTCTCTCTCTCTCTCTCTCTCTCTCTCTCTCTCTCTCTCTCTCTCTCTCAATTGGTAAAGAAATCTGTCTAACCCTACAGGAAAGTAGGAGGAGAAGGAAATAAGGAAGAGGCTATATGATAGAAAGGAGAACATTTTGGAGGAGGGAGTAGTCAGAAGTCAAACACTTTTGGGGAGCGACAGGATGAAAGGAGAGAGAGAGAGAGAGAGAGAGAGAGAGAGAGAGAGAGAGAGAGAGAGAGAGAGAGAATAAACAAGAGGAAAATAGAAAGGTGGGAAATACAATTAACAATAATAACTATTAAAAAAAAATTTTTGAAGCAAGCTTCTCTTGTAAAAGCCTCATTTCTCAAAAATATAAAGAACTATGTAAATATATAAAAATAAGAACTATTCCCCGATGATAAATGATCAAAAGATGAACATTACAGATGAATTAATCAAAGAAATTCAGTCATATGAAAAAATGTTCACTCAATATTAATTGGAGAATTACAAATTAAAACAATTCTGAGGTACAACCTCATACCTATTAGATAGTATAAAAGGGCAGAAAAGGAAAATGATAAATGTTGGAGATGTGGGAAAATGGGTATACTAATGCATT